>NC_142941.1:8554425-8579425 GCF_046866305.1 Octopus bimaculoides
TATATATATATATATATATATATATATATATGTGTGTGTGGATGGGTGGCTTTGCCAACATGTAAACAGACAGATATGTAGGCGGGTCTATAAAAAGCGAGGTGTGTATATATATATATATATATATATATATATATATATATATATATAAATATCTGTTTTGTGTTTGTCTCTGTGTATGTATATTGGAATAAAGGCATGAACATGTGTTTGTTTCCATGAAATGCAAATACACATACATACATACATACATACATACATACTTTAGAGATACGTACGTATGTGTACACATATAAATATATATATATATATATGTGCATGAGCGTGTGTGTATATACGTATTTACCTATATGTGTGTGTATATACTAACATAAAAGTATCCGTATGCACACTCATATATCTGTGCATATGTTCTCATACACATGCAAACACATACATATTTATATACATACACACACATATATATATGAATATGTGTGTAAATATGTGTATGTATATATAGATATATATAATATATATATATATAGTATATATATATATATATGTGTGTGTGTGTGTGTGTGTGTGTGCGTGAGTGTGTGTGTCTCATTGAGTGGAGGGTGAAATGTGTATGTGCGTATATTTCCGTGTGTGTTTCAATGAGTGTGTATATACACAGATTAGTATCAGATTTAAACGTAAGTGGACAATTTCTTCGCTGATTATTAATATCTATATTGGTCGCAGACGTTTACATATGTCGACCTAAACGAACATACATACATTTCCTGCTATTCTTGTGTAATTAATATCGAAGCATCTAGAATTTTTGTGGGGGAGATGTTATTGACCATAAGTCGGTGTCTGTGTGCGTGGCTGTGTGGTAAGAAGTTTGTTTCCCAACCGCATGGTTCTGGATGCAGTCCCACTGCGTGGCACCTTGGGAATGTGGTTTCTACTATAGCCCCGGGCAGGGCAAAATCGTCTTAGTGGAGTTGGTAGCTGGACAACTGAAAGAAGCCCGTAGATATCTATCTATGAATATATATATATCTATGTGAGTGTCTGTGTTTCTGTTTGTCCCCTAACAACAAACGTGACAGTCGGTGTTGGTTTGTTCGTGTCCCCGTAACTTAGCAATAGCAGTTGAGCATAAGGGGCAGTTTATATATATTTATAAATGGTTTCTTTCAGTTGCCGTCAACCAAATCCGCTGACAAAGCATTGGACAACCTTAGGCTATAGTAGAAGACTATATATATGTATGTATGTATATATATATATATATATATATATATATATATATATAATCGTGTATATATATATGTGTGTGTGTGTATTTAAGTAATAATTGTGATATTTGTTAAAATTAGAGTGTGACCAAACCCGATTCAGAAAAATCAGAAATCTGGAAGGACTTTGGAACCAAAGGCTCTAGCTGATCGATGTTATACTTGTACTAATATTGTCATCGATTCCGTTCCATAGTTGAGGTTGCTGAAAGCGTAACACAAACGCAAATGTGACGTGCAGAATAACATAAATAACAATGTGCCCTGCTTTTCGAGAAAGTGTGCTTACAGGAAAAATTAAAATTAGCGAGAACTGGGATGACTCGTCTGAACAGATACAGGTTCAAGTCACGCTGGTTTTCACTATAATGGAAAATAGGATTTCTCTACCATTCTCTTATCCAAAAAGTTGTTTCAGAGAGATATTTTAATGGTGCTTAAAAACCTCGGCGCCGTCATAGTGAGGTGGGTTCGCTTTAAGTGGAATAAGTAATGGAGGAGAATGACGTTTTGGATATTGTCGTTTTTTTCTCAGATAGTGAAAAAAGAGAAGGAAAAAAATAATATGTAAAAAAATGGAATCGGGGGCGGAATCCAAGTTAGGAGAACCGCGTAGTTTTGGTCTTCATGTCTGGCGGCCGAACATAGATAATGATGGGAAATCTGTTTAAAATATTTTCCAAATTAAAAACTTGTGAACAACTTTGAAGAAACAAGAAAGTTTTCTGGTTTTTGTTCTTTGGGAAAATTAGCGAAAAGTATTGCTTCCGATTGTATGGAAATTCCCAGTAACCGCCAAAGAAAGCCATTGACGAAAATAAATAAAAAATCTTTTCTTTTATGGAATTATATTTAGAGAGTTAATGTTGATTTAACGCCTATTGTAAACGAACAATGAACCGCTATTGTTGTTTGTTTTTATAGATATACGTACATATACATATACGTATATATTTGTTTGTCTATATATATATATGTGTGTGTGTGTGTGTAGGCACGGCAACGAAACTTTCTGAAGTCATAAACTTCTTGAATAATTTAAACTTCCTCAAAAGAATAAATAAATAATAGAGAAGACTATTGACTGGGATGTCTTTTCAAATGCTGATCATTAACGAATAACACAAACAAAAGTAATTAAAACCGTCAACAATAAAAACAACAGCAACAACCTCAACAACAACAATGATGATAATAATAATAATAATAATAATAGTAATAATAATAATAATCAATATAATAATAATAATCATTATAATGATAAAAGTAATAAAACAATCTATTTTGGAACTGGTTTAACTGGTTTAATAATAATTGGCTGAGTAGTCGTAGACAATAATAATAATAATAATAATAATAATAATAACAACACCAACAATAATACTAGCAAAAGACAGGAAATACGATGCTTAATTTTTGTTTATTAATTTGAGCATAACGCCAACGCGATTGCTGTAGAGGTTCTGTAGTTGAATAAATCGAACTTAATTTTTTTTTATCGATTTCCAAGTGAACCCGATCACGAATTGAATCCGGATATTTCTGACTGAGAAAGACTGACCAATATGGCAGGTTTCTGCCAACTGGACTTCTTGTATGAGACAAGCAAGGACGATTATATATAGAGACTTAGATACATACACACATACATACATACATACATACACATATATATATATATATATATATATATATATATATATATATATATATATATATATATATATATATACATATACATTCAAAATAAATGGAAGTGGAGAGACAAGTTACTGAAGAGATTGCAAGAGTGCAATGAAATAATTTAACAAAAAACTATATAAATTAATAAAGGACTGAACCAGTGCGTGTGTTTATTACCGGCATAATGCCTCTCCCAAGGTTTAATTATATATATATATATATATATATATATATATAATACAGAATGGGACAACAACGCAAAACATCCAGACACTTAGGTGATACAAGAAAGGCACAAAACATACAGGTGGACGATACAAAGAAAACACGGACAGGTCATTGGGAGTTTTCTCTCTTCAGTCGAGTTCTAGATTATCTTTGCAAATTCGGCTGGTTATTCTCGAAATTGCTCCAGCATGGCCAGCCCCAAGGAAAAACTAAGCTAAGAGCATTAGATTCCTTGGAGGAATTCTTTATGATTGCATTATCTTATCCTGTTCTACTAGCTCACGTCCAGCTTCGCTAACAGTGTTTAGTTGTTTATGACTTCTTATTCACCGATGTAATATAGTTGCCCTGTATATACATGTTAATAACTTTATCACATCATGTTTTGCTGAAGTTCTTTATCTCATTTGTTTATAACTTTTCATTGACGAATCCAGTCGTTGCCTTTCTTAACATATCAACTGTTACACTATACTTAGTTTTGATAAGATCATCGTCTCTCAATTTCATAAACTGTTATTTTATATCTGGTGTTTTTAAATTATCATTCCGTAGGTTAATTTGTTGTTTACTCTGTTTCAGTGTTACTTTTGCGTCCGCATTGTAGCACTTCCACTGTTAACTGTGATGCCGTTGCAACGTCAGGTGTTTATCGTGTTTGAGTTAAGAACATTAAAAAAAACAAAAAACATTCTAATTATTCTGATATTTTTCTCGTTAGACGGTTGCATTTCTTCCGTCCAGCGTGTTTATGATTTTTGAAGTTAATCACAGATTATTCTGCTGTGGTATTAGAAAATATTTAAGCAAATGATTAAGAAATATTTAAGTAAATGATTGCCTAGAGAATATCTATATTATATTTTATCTTTCAAGTTCCAAATGTACTTGGACAGTAATGTAGTGCGGATTTTTGCAAATATTGTGAGACGTTGCTTGTGTCTGACTTTGTAAAATCTGCTGCCGTTTTTGTCACTACTGTAACTTTTACGCTCCACCACATTGCAGAGATTGGTGCAAAAGAAATTTGGCTTGAACATCTTCATCTTCTGTAGACTGACCTTAAATCGGTCTCTTAGTAGTAGTAGTAGTAGTAGTGATGGTGGTTGTAGTAGTAGCAGTCGTAGTAGTAGTGGTGGTGATAGTAGTAGTAGTAGCAGCAGTAATGGCAACATCCGAAGTAGAAGCAACAGTAGTAGTAGTGGTAGCTATTGTTGTTGTAGTGTGAAGACACGTGACCTTGTGATTGGGGTGTTGCATTGCGATCGCAATATCGCAGTTTTGATTTCCGGAGCGGACGGTGCATTATGTTCTGTGACAGATTATGCTATTTGGAGTAGTTCAACTCCTCTCAACTGTGAATGAGTAACGCTACGACAGGTTATCGTCCTGTTCAGGGACAGTGGTGATATGTTGTGATCTCGGCCACTTTTACGCATTGCAGACCCTATGAGTCCTAGGACCCGGGTCCAGAGATGGCATTTTATGCGTGAAGGCGCATTGGCTCAGTGGTTAGAGCGTCGGGCTCCCAACCATGAGGTAATGAGTTCGATTCCCGGATTGAGCTGAGTGTTGTGTTCTTGAACAAGACACTTTATTTCACGTTGCTCCAGTTCACTCAGCTGTAGAAACTAGTCGTGACGTCACTGGTGCCAAGCTGCAATCGACCTTTGCCTTTCTCTTAGATAAAATCGATGGCAGGAGAGGAAAGACTAGTATGCATGAGCGAAGACTGGTCTTCCATAAACAAACTTGCGCGGGCTTGTACCTGGGAGGATAACTTTCTAGGTGCAATCCCATGGTCAGTCATGCCCGAAAGGGGGTCTTTACTTTTTGCATTTTATTTAATAGTAAAAATGATGGTGGCGGATTTATTGTATCTATAATCGTATTAATAATACTGTTTACGTTTCTTGCGAGTGTTCCTATTATTATCAGGAATTGTAGAAATGAATGGAAGCGGGATAGTAATAGTAGCGCTGCGCAGTCGTTGCTGGTCACAGCAGCGTTTATAGTTGACGTTTTTTCTTCTTGTTTTTGTTTTTGTTTTTGCAAGTCTTGTTTGTTATAGATAGCAATTAGAATGGTAAGCGGTAAAGTGATATCAGTGCTGAAGGTGGCGGTGATCGTGGCGGCGGCAGCGATGGATATAATCTTGGTAATATTTCGAGTGGTACTATTCGTGGCACTGATGGTGGTGGTGGTGGTGGTGGGGGGTTGCAGGGGTTAGTGACGTTATGTACCAGTGAAGTTTTGCGGTTGTGTATGTCAAAGGACAACTGGGGGTGGGGGTAGGGGTACGGGTGGGTGGTTAAAGGGGGTGTTGCATATCGCTGAGATATTTGTAGCAACTGGTGGCGACAGCAGCTACCCCAAAGAACGCATTAGTAGTAGTGGTGGTGGTGGTGGGAGGTGAAGCGGTGATTGTCGTCGTCGTCGGTGGAGGATGCGATGGCGATGGCGATGACGGTGCAGAGGGTAAGTGAGGCAGGGGGCCGGGTAAGGGCTGCAGTAGGAGGAGGTGTGGTAGTAGGAACAGGCGATTGTTAGTGCTAGTGATGGAGATTGCGGTGGTAGCTGCATCTGTGGAGTTGTTTGTGATGATGGCAGGGATGTCAGTGGATGGTAGATGAGGACGTAACAAACGCCTCCACAGATGCATATATACATAAATGTGTATATATATATATATATGTATGTATGCATGTATACATTTATGTATATGCATATATATATATATATATATATATATATATATATAAACATATATATATATATATATATATATATATATATATATATATATATAAACATACATATATACATACATACATATATATATATGTATATATATATATATATATATAAACATACATATATACATACATACATACATATATATATATATATATATATATATATATATATATATATACATATATATATATATAAGCATAAATGTAGGTAGTTATGTATGTGTCTGTATATGCACACATATAGCATATGCATACACATATATACACGTACATACATATGTGTGTGTGTGTATGTGTGTGTTTGTGTTTGTGCTTGTGTGTGCATTTAATGCATGATGCATACATATATGTATACTTATGGGTACTTATTGATGTATGTAAATATGCATACATCAAAACATATATATACTCTTATACATATATGTATGCATGTACATATACGTGTGTATATGTTATTTACACACAAGTCTCTTATATATTTGTATATATGTATGACTATGTGTGTACAGACTCACACGTACGTACACACACAAATAGAATTCTAGTAAGGGTTCGTAATTAATTATGTATTTTGCATTTGGTGGATTGAGGTCATGAGAAAATAAAAGTCAAGAGCACCACAAAAATATGAAATTTGTTTTCATTTCCGGTGAGAGGCGGAACGAAACTCTTCAGTCAAGTGTAATAAAATAAAATCGCTCAGTTGTTCAGACTTAGCTAAAAATAATGTCCGTTAAACAACTCTCATTTACGTAGAGACGTTTCTGACTCAGCTTCTTGAAGCAGCCTTGAACTGGACTGTCAACTGAAGCAGTGGTCATCTCCTTGGACAGCCTGTTTGTGTGTTGTGGAACTCATTGATGGATACTCTTTTGTTCGTTCACTGGTTTCAGTCATTTGACTGCAGCCTTTAGTCGAGCAAATCGCCCCCAGGCGATTCCTTTGTAAGCCTAGTACTTATTCTATCGGTCTCTTTTGCCGAACCGCTAATGTTACGGGGACGTAAACACGCCATCATCGGTTGTCAAGCGATGTTGGGGGGATAAACATAGACATACAAACACACACACTCACACACACATATATCTACATATATACGACGGGTTTCTTTCAGTTTCCGTCTACCAAATCCACTCACAAGGCTTTGGTCGGCCCGAGGCTATAGTAGAAGACACTTGCCCAAAGTGCCACGCTGTGGGACTGAACTCATAACCATGTGGTTGGTAAGCAAGCTACTTTTATTCATAAAATTTGCTACAAGGGCAGTACACAGAGTAGCTACGGGCTGGACGAGGACATTAATGAGATGAATGATAACGAAAATGAGTAAAAATGAGAGGGGCACCAGTTCCCGACCAATAACCCCTTACCACACAGCCACTCCTGCGATATATATATATATATATATATATATATATATATATATATATATATATATATATATATATATATATATATATATATATATATATATATATATATATATATATATATATATATATATATATATATATATATATATATATATATATATATATATATATATATATATATATATATATATATATATATATATATATTCAATTTTTTTTCTCCGTGTTTTTCTCCTTGTCTCCGTATTCTTTCTGTTGAAGAGCGTAGCTCGAAACGTCAAAGACTTTCCGTATTCCCGAGCGTCATACTAATATATACTTTTGTTATTTACACCACCTGTCCTCGTCTGTTGTTATTTTTTGTATATTCTCCCATATATATATATATATATATATATATATATATATATATATATATATATACGTACATGTGAGGAGTAGATAGACAGCCGACAACTGATGAAGGGTCGTTCTTTAGGTTACTTGTCTTGTTTTCCATTTGTTTCCCTCGTTGTTTGCGTATTGAACTCATTTGTTTTCGTGTTTCATGCCATTTACTGTAGGTGGCGTCCTGTAACCATATATGTATGTGTGTGTGTGTGTGTGTGTGTGTGTGTGTATATATATATATATATATATATATATATATAAATCATTGTGTTGTGTCCTTCAACACCATTTGACTACTAGTATTGGTTTCTTTGCGTTCCAGCAGTCCACCGGCTTGACAAGAGAGACAAGTAAATTAAATATCTGAGTTAAAATTAATACAGTGAATCCTCGCAGTACGAGTTTAATTCGTTCCATGACCGAGCTCGTCTTACGAGTTACTCGTTTTACAAATCAATTTTCCATATTGAAATTAACTAGAATATAATTAACCCGTTCCAACCCAAGAAAACCGCTCAAAAATAATTTTTCATGGGTTTTAAAACAGAAAAGGTGTAGTTACAAGTAAAATGACAATTAAAAAAGAGACTGCAAAACAAATATGTAAACTTGTTTTATTAACTGAATTACCTTAAAGATGGGACGATTTGTGTGCTTCTACCGCGGATTTCCTCTCGTACTTCAAGACAAAATATGTGTGTGTGTGTGTGTTTGTGTATTCGTGTGCGTTTGTCCTCTGCTCACCGCTTAAAAGAGACCGATAGAATAAGCACTAGGCTCTAAAAAAAAATAATCCCCGGGGTCAGATTTGTTCGACTAAAATCCTTCAAGGTTGTGCTCCGACTGAAACGAATAAAAGAATAAGAGAATGCAGGAAAATAATTCCTGTTCCCTTGTCATCTATTTAATTTCATATTACGCTCTGTACTCGCCTAACGCTTTGTTCTGGAGCACATGGATATTGAGTCCGCACACCAGAATTATTAGTATCTCTACGCGTAAGCGAAATCTTAAAATATGTATAGGCGCAGGAGTGGCTGTGTGGTAAGTAGCTTGCTTACCAACCACATGGTTCTGGGTTCAGTCCCACTGCATGGTACCTTGGGCAAGTGTCTTCTACTATAACCTCGAGTCGACCAAAGCCTTGTGAGTGGATTTGGTAGAAGGAAACTGAAAGAAGCCTGTCGTATATATATGTATGTGTGTGTATATGTTTGTGTGTCTGTGTTTGTCCCCCCCAACATCGCTTGACAACCGATGCTGGTGTGTTTACATCCCCGTAACTTAGCGGATCGGAAAAAAGAAACTGATAGAATAAGTACTAGGCTTACAAAAGAAAAGTCCTGCGGTCGGTTTGCTCGACTAAAGGCGGTGCTCCAGCACGGCCGCAGTCAAATGACTGAAAACAAGTAAAGAGTATACGTACATGCATCCATATATATTTGCATATACAAATTTATATGCGTAGCTACACTCGTAATCACTCTTACACAAGCATACATAATATAGATAGGTGGGTACGTGTGGCCTTTGTGCAGCTTGTTTGTTACTATGTGTGCCTGTGTGTGGATATAAAATATGGTAAATACATATTTCTGAGGCTAAATCTGAATGAAGTTGAGAGCTGATAGCCGAGAGGTGAAAGCTGAATTCATAATTTATAAATTCTAGGTGGGTGGATATATTTTTACAAGCACATCCGCCGTTCATAGAAGAAGGGGTAGAAGAAAATTCTCTTCGGCTTCTCTTGGAGTCAGTCATTTTGCCAGTTGTGGTCGCCATGACACGCGTTAAAGTAAGTCTAATTGCCATACAAAGGATGTAGCTGAAGAACCGAGGAATGGTCTTCTCTTCCGCCACTCTAGTGATGCATACATACATACATACACACACATACATTCATGCATCTATATAAACATACATACATACCAACATATATACATGCATATAAACATACATACTCACATACATACATACATACATACATACATGCAAACGTCCATAAATACATACATAAATACATGCATATGTATGTATGCATATTTATTACATACATATATATGTATGTATATTTATATATATATATATATATATATACATATATATATATATATATATATATATATATATATATATATATATACATAAATATATTTATATGCATATGCATATATATGTATATATGTCTATATATATATATACATATATGTGCCCCAGCATGGCCACAGCTCATGAGCTGAAACTAGATAAAATGAAAAATGATATATACGCATGTATATATATACATATATACACACACACACACACACACACACACACACACACATATATATATATATATATATATATATATATATATTTACATATATTTATACGAGAACTACGTTAAGGTTGCACGTGTCTGTGGAATAGTCTGCCACTTGCACATTAATTTCACGAGCAGGCTCTTCCGTTGATCGGATCAACTGGTACCTTTGTCTTTGTAACCGACGGAGGGCCACTTACATATATATATATATACATATATATACATATATACGTACATGCAAGTATGTGTGTATAATATGTAGCTATATGCAAATGTAGAATACACATAAATATGTATGTATGAATGTATGTATGTATGTATCTATCTGTCTATCTATCTAGCGATAATATACATGATGGATTATTTTATGCACAGATATACACACATGTAGGTATCTCCTTTCCTTTCTTTCACGATTTCTCCTACATACATATGCATATACACACATACGTGCATACATACATATATATATAATATATATATACACAGGCATATATATATACATATTTACATACATATATATGCATATATATGTATATATATATGTATATATGTATATATGTATATATGTATATATATATATATGCATATATGTATAGGTATATACTTATATATATATATATATATATATATATATATATATATGCACATGTATATATGTGTATATATATACACACATATATATATACATATATATGCATATATATGTATGTAAATATGTGTATATATATATATGTATATATATATATATATATATATATATATATATATATATATATATATATATATATATATATATATATATACATATGACCATTGTAAATTTTCGCATATGTAATATTACACATGTGTAATAGTATATGATTATAACTGCGGTTCATGTAACAGATTCGGTCGTTCGGGGTAAAACTAAAAGCTTTGTCCTAAACCAATGCAGCTTGACTTTAACCATTCATCTCCGAACTCGCGCTATACTTATGGGAGAGCTTGTTATGTGGAGAAGCATTTCTCAATTACACAGCGTTCTTATTGTTTTTGATGCCCTGACGGGATGTTTCTTGTACGTACAACGTCTTTGCTGCCTGTGAGATTTGGGCACACACGATTTCGTACAAGAATATCCGTTGCTGGAAGCAAATTCTGGAATCTTGGGAGCTAAATGGAAATGGTGGTGCGGGGTGGGGCATAGAGTTATTTTACTCCAGGAAGCATCCTGTTTCTTTCACCGTCTCTGTCATCTGTCTGTCTATCTATCTGTCTGTCTGTCTGTCTCTCTGTTTGTTTGTCTGTCTTTCTCTCTGTGTCTGTCTCTCTGTTTGTTTGTCTGTCTCTCTCTCTCTGTCTGTCTCTCTGTTTGTTTGTCTGTCTCTCTCTCTGTGTCTGTCTCTCTCTCTGTGTCTGTCTCTCTCTGTGTCTGTCTGTCTGTCTCTCTGTGTGTCTGTCTGTCTCTCTGTGTGTCTGTCTGTCTCTCTGTGTGTCTGTCTGTCTCTCTGTGTGTCTGTCTGTCTCTCTCTGTGTCTGTCTGTCTCTCTCTGTGTCTGTCTGTCTGTCTCTCTCTCTCAGGAGATGAACGCATGCCCAAACAGCTGTTTTATGGTGAGCTTGCAGAGGGGGAAACGCTATCGGCGTAAACCTGAAAAAACGTTTAAGGACGGCATAAGGACTACTATGAAGTCACTTGGAATGAATACAGAGGACATAGAAACCCTTGCTTCGGATCGAGCTGGATGGCGAACAGAAGTGTGGAGTGGAGTGAAAGCGTTTGAAGAGTCTAAGCGTCCTGAGATAATAGATAGCCGCTACGATGACGCGCAAAGACACAGAAACTAGGCGATCTAGCAATTCCAACGCTTTAGTTTTCGAATGATGCTACCCCGCTGGCAAGGCGGGCGGGCCGGCCCACATTCCCAGCCCCTGATCGGAAGACTAGTCAGTCACAGGGTGACCCATTTACGGTTGAGCGGACTGGAGCAACGGGAAATGAAATGTTTTGATCGAGAACACAACGTGCTGCTTGGTCCGGGAATCGAACCCATGAAACAGCCTGATGAGTTTGCGAATGGCGTCAAATGGATTGACTGAACAATTATTCAAACAATCGATTAGTTAATTCGTTACATTTTCATGAATTAACTAATAATAATAATAATAATAATAATAATGGCAGAAACATCTAGATAAGATCCCAGGAGAACCGTGTCTCAGAGAAGTACAAAAGATTGTACTCACAAGCACTGCTCACGACGGGCGAAATACCACTAAGCATTTCGTCCAGCGTGCTAAGGATTCTGCCAACTTGCCGCCTTTTATTATAATAATAATAATAATAATAATAAGTAGAAGAAGAAAAGAAGTGAAATAGAACGAGTGCGTGTGTTTACTATTAGCATAATGATCCTGCCGAAATATAACAAAACAACTATTAGAAAATACAAAATAGTTTTTGTTTTTCTTTCTGAAAAGTAGATGAGACAAGTCTATAAATTTTAAAGCCATATTATGACGTAATCAATGAATTTTAAATTTTGCTATACATGTCCAAAATAGGGCTGAGGGAATCATGAATAAGGTACACAAGTGTGCGCGTAAATTGAGATAAGAACTTACAGTTGCTTGGAGAATAAATGATTCACACACGCCGTCCTCATAACAAAACAATAGTTAAATCCGTATTAACATAATTAATGCAACGGTTATTAAAATCTCTCTTTTCTTTGCGTTATACATTTTTTAATGAGGTCTGTTTTTTAGAGGATGAAAGAGGGGGAAAGAAAGAGAGAAAAGGAGCAAGAGAAAAAGAGAAAGAGATACGAAAGAGAGAGAGATGTAATATAGGGTGTCACTTTCTGAAATGCATTCAAGCGTAATCATATTAGCTTGCCGAGTACATTTGGGAATTCAAAGATAAGCATACAAGTTATTATATCGGAAGCTTACAATAAAATCTCTAACTTCTGCGATTTATGCATCTCTGAGAACTGCAGAGTCTTGCTCTATCATAGCAATATAGCTAACAAGAATTTTGAGCTTGCTTCAGTCTGCAAACATACTTTCATATTTACTACGAAATCGTGAGAGTAACCCAACGTTAATTAGTTACACATTGCGTATGAGAAAAACACTACAGAGTTACTCACTTTCTCCCACTCACGGCGTTTCTCTTTTTGCATATGATTTATAATTACAGATATTTATAAGTAGCTTCCAAACATCATATATCATGCGTGTGATCGGTGACCACAAGTGAAATTGTATTGCCCCTAAAACTCCAAACGTGAGCTCTAGGGTTCCAACAACGAATAACGACTATAGCTACGGCGTCCACGCTATCCGACGTTCTTGTGCTCCTTAGTAAGGCATTTCTCAAATTTGCAAGCTGGACTTTTGGGTTGCAAGCAGGAACATTAGTCACCGTGCAATCACTAAGGATAATAGTCTAATAAAGGGGCATATAAACCCTCGACAGAAAAAAAGAAGGCTTTTCTATCCGCGTAGGAGTCGAACCCATATCCCTTTCTTAACACACTTAGTCGCGTTAACAAAGGGATGTGGGTTCGACTTCCAAGCGGATAGAAAAGCTTTCTTTTTTTTCTCTTGAGGGCTTATATGTCCCTTTATTAGACTATTTTCCTTAGTTATTGCACGGTGAACGCTATAAGCTTTAAGCTTATATAAAAAATACCATATATATATATATATATATATATATATATATATATATATATATATATATATATATACATCACTTCTTTTCTCTAAATTATATATTTATATATTATATTCTGTGAAGCTTAATTTAATTTTAACTTATGATAAATTGAATTTAATTGAGATTTTATCTGTAAATTTGGATTTTTATCCCTAATATTATATATATATTTGTACTATGGGCTTCTACACACTTTTCGTATACCAAATTTACTCACAATGAATTGGTCACTCCGGAGCTATAGCAGAAAATGTTTTCCAAGTTGCCAAGCTCTAGGGTTGAACCCGAAATGATGTGGTTTCAAAGCGAGCTTCTTAACAACGCAGTCACGAAGTAATTCCTTTTATCTGTTCGCGTATTCCATTATCACTTACTAATTTCCATATTTTTCTTTAATTATTGATCGCCACTTTATACAAAAAAACCCCCCGAAAAATCAAAAACAAAACTGTTAAATAAGCCCCAGACATTACACAATACAACTTTCTCCTTACACTTCATAATTTACCTACACCCTCCTCCACTTTATCTATCTCTGAATCGCATACATTATTGGTAAATTCTGGTTAATACGATGACAAAATGACATAAGACAAAAGGTATATACAATTCATGTTTAGTTCGAATTGCGCTTATACTCCAGCTTTTAACACAGGGATGTTATAGTTTATAGCTGCCTGAATAAAGACAGGTTATAGGCAATGTATCGATTAAGCGGGTGTATATACATATATTTATACATAGATTTATGCACACACACACACATATATATATAATGGAACAAAAGGATGGGTAGCCTATCCTTTTGGTCTTTTGATATGGAGATTACGAAAACATCTACACGTATGCTAATTTTTTAATTTTCTTAAATCATCCTTCTTATTTGAACTCGAAATGTCTTCCTTTCTTCTGCTGTCTATTCTTTTATCTTCATTAATTTTTTTGTTCCCAACCTTTTATACTTCAGCCTTTATATATAACCGTTTTTTTTTAAACCAAAGCTAACGTTATCGATTGCACAAAAACCAAGAAAACCACGTATATATATTATCAGTTAATTTGTGACTGCACAACAAAGTCTAAATTATATTTATAAAAATGCATGCATAAATTTTTGTTTTGTTAAATAACAACTGTCTAATGAACTTGGAGACGAATATTGGAGTTACATTGCAAATACAACTGGTAAGTCGAAGTTTCATTATTGAAGTTTATTTATTGTTGAGTTTATTATTGTTAATTGTTGTAGTGTTCTTTGAATACTTTGGGGTTTTTTTCTACCTTGTGGCAGGCTAGTTGTGCTTTCTCTCCTCATGGAGGAGGGTAAGCAAAGGTAAAAAAAAAATGGAAGAAATCAGCTCGTCAGATAACAGCTACACTGAGGTGTCTTATTCTGAGTAGTCGGACACTTCGTGGGCCAACAGGAATTACAGAGGCTTCGCAGAAGTAACTAAAGTATCAGAAAATAATGTGGATTTCGAAGAGTGGAAGAAATACTCCAAAATGATGAAAAGGGACGGAACAAAGGTGGAAGTAACCGCGTCAATAGAGATAATTGATAAAATAAGAAGATTACGGTACTGTATAAAACACACTCAAATACTGAAGGAAGAATCAAAGAAATGACGACGAGCCAAATGGAGAAGATACTAAGGCCTGTATGAAAGGATATTAGGTATTTAACAAGAGGCAGTAATTTTGGTACAATTAAAGTCCAATTTAATGATGTAGGCAGTGCAAGTTTGAACTCAACAATATTAAAGAACGAAGAAGTGGTGGTGTTGCCAGTATACGGTGGAAGGAGTGCTATAAGGGTCAACGTAGAGGGAATTCTTCCGGACGTCGACGTGGTGGAACCAGCTCTTAGCCATTGTTGTTCCCAGGGCTGCTCTAATCCGGAGTAGAAGCACATGTCAGGGTCCTAACTGTAAGCTAATTAGCATATTAGGGTTTGCCTTTCGAAACATGTGAAGACTGGTTCGGGCGGATTCTGCGAAGGACGCTTTAATGGTACAACGATGGGGAAGACGGACAGAGCAACACATTGTGGAGAGCAGACTCTAAAAGGAAGGAAATAAGAGACCTTGGTCATCCACTGCGTCCGTCTCCATCCCGAATCGTGTTGACCTGGTCTTGCCTTTGAATTGAAGATGGCCACAAATGAGAGTGAGGCTGACAGAGCGCAAGTCTTCTTCAATTTAATCGAAGTCACCGAGCAAGAGGTCCGTCATCCTCAAAAAGGTGACTAGATGAACCTCGTCGCCTCGACGGACGAACACGATATACACACACACTCACGCGCAGCAACACACATATTAATTTCAATAAACCTTAACAAATTGCAGCTTGTTTTAGTCTACAGATCTTTCCAAACGAATTCCTGAAAGAATAGAGAGGGAACTGGAGGTAAGAGTTTTAATTTTCATTTCAACGATTCGTCCATAGCTTCCAGTCCTTTTTTACCACTACACTTCTGTATCCTCCATTAACTTTGCCTGCAAACCGCTTATGGATCTATATCGTTTATCTTTCCTTTGTTAACGTCATTGGATTGCGACCATGCTGGGGCATTGCCTTGAAAGGTTTAGTCGAATAAATCCATCCTAGTACTAATTTGTTTTTAAGTCTGGTGTTTTTATTCATCGGTCCTTTTTCCGAAATCACCAAGTTGCGAGGACATAAGCAAACCAGCACCGGTTGCCAAACGGTGATATAGTTATAATAGACAAACACAAAGATGTTTTCCAGATAGAATTTCTTTTTTTTTTTTCTTTTGCACCAAATTCGGTAACAAGACATTAGTCAACGCGGATCTATGAAAAAAAGACACTTGCCAAAGGTGCTACACTGTGGAACTGAACCCGAAATCATATGGTTACAAAACTAGTTTCTTCACCACACACCGATGCCTGCGTATAAATTACAATATATATGTTGTAATTTACTTAATTACTACTGAAATACCATTATTATTTAAAGAACACCGTTCGTTTATTTAATTATAAAACTTAATACCTCAACATTAACGCAAACATTATTAAAAAGTGTAAGCGTTATAAAGGACCAATGATTTTACGGGAAATTATTTTTCAAGTACACCGGTTAAAAAAACGTACGCTTTGCACCAGCAAGAACATCTTAAGGTATCTTACTTTGATTTCAAACACTTCTACTAGATATATTGTTACTATTTTTATACATTTATCAAGTCAACGACCTTCCCTAGCATACTTATTCTAACAATCACCCTCTTAGGCCTATTCATTTTCCGCACACTGCTTTTTGTTTTCACCCCTCCACAACACTAACTTTTGTTTTTTTTTCTTTCTCATTTCCTTTTTTCATATCTCTTCATTCTATTTGATACTTTTTATTAAAACACTTTTTTTTCGCAGCTATACATTCTCCCAATCTCTCTCTCTCTTTTCCTCCTTATTGCGTTTCCATCTTATCCGACATACAAGTGTACATCTTTTTCCCATTAAAATCCGTTTGAAAGAAAATCTACGGAACAAAAACCTTCAGCCCAAGGAAACCGATTTCTTACCTCAGCTTGAATGTTGTTGATAAAGCGTTTTTATCTTTGCCCTTTTCTTCTAATTTACTGCCATAGATATATTTGGAACTTTCTCTCAACCCCCCTCTCCCTCCCTTTATTATTATTATTATTATTTTTTTTTTTAGCTTTTGTTCATCCCTTCTGCACCTCTATACATATGTATGTCTTCAAATAAATCTGGTTGGTTTTAAAATAATCCAGACGGAAAACTCCTTGTTAAAGATATTCTCTTCTCCTACACCTTGTCTATATATTCTCTTTTTTGTTATAGTATTTTTCTTCTAAATTCCCCAAAGAGGAATTTCATAATTTCCGAACTTTAACGTATTTTCCGTGCATTCGATAAGATCAGAAGATCGAAACACGGCAGTGTATCACGAATAATTAAAAAAAAAAACATACATAATTTATTCCTTATGATTTTTAAGTCTTTGATTTGCCAATGGCCTCTACCCTTTCAACTCACCTAGTCTCTCTCTCTCTCAGTCCCTCTCTATCTCTCTCTCTCTCCCTCAGTCTCTCTTTCTCAGTCTCTCTGTCTGTTTGTCTCTGTCTGTCTCTCTCTGTCTGTCTGTGTGTGTCTCTCTCTCTGTCTCTCTCTATATATGTCTGTCTATCTATACACATACATATATGTGAATATATATATACGTATGTATACATATATATGTTGGGCTGGGCATATATAATTTGAATTAATAATTATATATATATCCCCATTTGGAAACTGGTGCTGGTTTGTTATCGACCGAAATATTAGTACAGTTTCATGCCTTTAACGATAAAACTGAGAAGTTTGCATATTGGCGGCACCCGCAAAATTTGCAAAGAATTCGGGCTTCGAGCAAACAAGCCAAAACAGATTGGACGTATGAATGAACCTAATCTATCTATCTATCTATCTATCTATCTCCCTTTCACTCTCTCCTCTCTCTCGCTCTCTAAATTTTCACTGAAATATAAATGAATACAAGTACACACTCGCGCGCGTATACACACATTCACGCTATCTCTAAATCCTGTACACACATGTACACCCTCAGAAACGCCCACGCTCGTGCACATACACTAAAACGGATACACGGACCCAGTTACACATTACCGTGCAGAAACTCCTATACCAATACACACACACATACACGCGTGTGTGTGTGTGTGTGTGTGCGCGCGCGCTCTTAGGGTTAGAGATGTAAATAAACATACATAAATGAAATACTTCCGCGAATTTCTATTTCTGTAACCGAAGAGCGAATAAAAAGAACAGCAAAAGTCGACAATAACCAACACCAACAACAGCAACACCACCGCCACCTCAACAGCAATGGCAGCCAGAAAAATGAGAAAAAAAAACAGACCTTCTGACAGGAAAATTACCAGCGAGTTTCAAAATGAGTGAAAAATAATCCACTATGGTAGGGTAAGGACAAAGTATGGGGGGTGGGGGCTGGCGGGCGGGAAGAGGAGATGTTGGTGAAGGTGGGGGTTAATTATTCGAATTACCCACTTAACAGGTGGGAGGTGGAGGGAGTGAGTGGGTTGTCGGTTTCTATTTTTTATGAAAAAAAAAAATGTTCTGGTCCATACTAGTGATACGTCACTTAATGGCCAAATGACCAAAGCTGGCTCAAGAGGACGGACGGATCTGGATGTTATATATGCATAAATATGGGTGTTTTGTGTACACACACATTGTCCAAAATGGTCGCGACTTCTGGGACTTGACTGATGAAAGAAAGCCAAGAATGACCCGTCTTTTTTTGCCTGTCTTTCTAATTGTTCTTTCTCTTGTCCGCCTGTGTATCCTCTATCTGTCCGAACGTTTTAATGCCCTTTATTGCGTTCTTGTTTCACTTTTATATATTCTTTTACTTGTTTCAGTCAATTGACTGTGGCCATGCTGGAGCACCACCTTTAGTCGAACAAATCGACACCAGGACTTATTCTATCGGTGTCTTTTGCCGAACCGCTAAGTTACGGGGACGTAAACACACCAACACAGAAAGACATACACACATGCATATATGTATTTATTTATACACGTACACACATAAATATATACGACGGGCTTCTTTTAGTTTCCGTCTACCAAATCCACTCACAAGGCTTTTGTCGGCCTGAGGCTATAGTAGAAGACACTTACCTAAGGTGCCACGCAGTGGGACTTAACCCGGAACCATGTGGTTGTTAAGCAATCGACTTGCCACTCCTGCGTCTATATATATATATATATATGTGTGTGTGTGTGTGTGTATGTATGTATATATATATATATATATATATGCAACTGCACGTGGATTGTTGGCGATTTTTTTCCCTTCGTCTTCCTTTTCTCTTGGTCTTTCCTCTGTCTCCTGTTTTTTGAAGAAGAGCTTTGCTCGAAACGTAAAGCAGCCTTTCTTTCCTTCACTGAGCGTCTTTTATTACTTTGCATGTACCACGTCCTCGCGTTGTTTTTTTTCTTCGTTTTGGGGATTAATTATATATATATATATTTATATATGTATGAATTTATATGCATACGTATTTTGTATTGGAGTCGCTAATATTTGTCGGTCTCTTTTTGTCTCCTATATTTGTTTGCTGTCATTTTTTTCCTCTCTCCCCCGTGTTACAGGTCACGCTTTTTCCCCATACATCAAAGAATAAGTCCTGGGGTCGATTTCTTCGACTAAAAACCCCCACTTCATTCAAGGAAAATCCGTGCTCAGAATTCGAACACGCTATTCACTATAGTTAGCATTGCGATCAAGCAAGCAACTCACTAACCACTGGGCCATGCAGCCTAATTTCCTAGCGTCGAAGCGATATTAATTTAGAAACATCGCCGTAATAACACTCTTTGAAACCAGAGCTAGAATTTTGGAATCCGGCTTTTTATACCTCGACACCAAAACCAAATACCAATGTCTATATATATGAATGTGGGGTGCAAATTGACGGTGAGCGTTCGTGCTAAAACTGCATATGACATACACAGATTAATTTGCCGCTATTTGCAGGTGTTGCTAATGTTTATGGTTCAATGGAAATTGCTTACATAGATTGATACATTCACACACACACACACACACACACACACACACACACACACACACACACACACACACACACACACACACACACACACACACACACACACACACACCACATACACACACATGCGCCCGCGCACATATATGTATATCACACACGCACACGTAGTTTGTGTAAGTGAGCTGGTATGTGCGTACCTCTTCGAATGTATGTGTTTATGTGTGTGTGTGTGTGTGTGTGTGCAATTATTGTATTTATATACTGATATATATATATACATGCACACACTTATATATGCATATATATATACACACGCACACACACACATATACACACACACACACACACACATATATATGCAGATGCATATACACAAAATCACATACATAACTATATTAAGACGAAGGCATGTTTGTATATATATATATATATATATATATTCGCACATACCTGTGTGTATATACGTGCATGCATGGATACGCATACGTTCATGCATGTGTATGTATATGAAAGCGTTAAAAAAATGCTCCTTCAAATACATTTCCGCAATACCTGTGCAAAATCTCTCTATATATCTATATATATATGTGTGTGTGTATATATGTATGTATATATATGTAGTGTGTATGTATATATATATGTGTATGTATATATATGTGTGTATGTAGTGTGTATGTATATATATGTGTGTATGTAGTGTGTATGTATATATATGTGTGTATGTAGTGTGTATGTATATATGTGTGTATGTAGTGTGTATGTATATATATGTGTGTGTGTATATGTGTGTATGTATATAGATGTGTGTATATATGTATATATATATATATATGTAGTGTGTATGTATATATATGTGTGTATATATGTATATATATATATGTAGTGTGTATGTATATATATGTGTGTGTATATATGTATATATATATATATGTAGTGTGTATGTATATGTGTGTGTGTGTATTTATGTATATATGTGTGTATTTATGTATGTGTGCATATATATGTGTATGTGTGCATATATATATATGTGTGTGTGTGTGCATATGCCTGTATGTGTGTATATATATATATATAGGTATTTGCTGCCAATAAGAACCACACATGCGTGGTAGATATTAAAAATCATAACTTATAAGCACGAGGCATGTTTCTATGTAGTCCCTCGTATTTATCTTCTAATCTTGGCTTTCTTGCTGATGATAGCTGGCCTAGCAAATTCTTTTATTTTGCTAAAAATAGCTTGAAACCTTGGTTCAGGAAATAAATGGTAAACGTTTTTATTTTTCATTCCCTTTTGAAATTATCCCTAATTGTGGTTTGGAGTTTGACCGCTCCTTCTAGCGGGTTAGATGTCCTATTATGGACATCTCTCTTATGTGTATAAATGTACACCGTATGCATTTATATATACACACATGCACAAAGTGAGTTTGGAGGGATATCTTCTCTCTTTACACACACACACACACACACACACACACACACACACACACACACACACACACACACACGTATTTTCGTATCTCGTACTAGTAGGTACGAATCCCTTTTGCGTATGGCGAGTCGTTGGTTCGCTTCATAGATCTGACGAACGTGTTGAAATTTGAAACTGGCCGCATATAGCTCTATTAGTCACGCAGCTTTACCGTACGAACAGGACAATTTGAACGTCAATCAGCCTAGGTTTTAACACATCTTTCACAGACTAATGATTCCCGTCTATACGTAGCTTCTTACTAAAGCTGTCTCACATGAAGTATCTCTCTCTCTCTCTAACTCTTCTTCCTCTCACTCTTTCTATCACTCTCTCTCATTTATCTCTCTCTTCTATTTCTTACTTACACTACGCCGTTCTCTGTGATTGGTTATATTGTTTCCTATCTGTATTATTGGCACTCCATCGGTGACGACGACGAGGGTTCCAGTCGATCCAATCAATGAAACACCCTGCTCGTTAAATTAACGTGCAATTTAGTGGAGCACTTTACTGACATTTGTTCTCGAAACGCAATTCTCGTGGGGAGATTTAGCGTGACACAGAACGTGAGAAGGCTGGCCCTTTAAATTACAGGTACAATTGAATTTTATCAGCCGTGTGGATTGGAACAACGTGAAATAAAGTGACTTGCTCAAGGACTCAACGCGCCGCCAGTAATCGAACTCATGGCCTCACGACCGTGAGCCAAGACGTAAAGTCGATCCCGGTGGAATTTGAACTACTACTTCTACTACTACTACTACTACTACTACTTATTGTTGTTGTTGGCACTCCGTCGCTTACGACGTCGAGGGTTCCAGTTGATCCGATCAACGGAACAGCCTGCTCCTGAAATTAACGTGCAAGTGGCTGAGAACTCCACAGACACGTGTACCCTTAACGTAGTTCTCGAGAAGATTCAGCGTGACACAGTGTGACAAGGCTGACCCTTTGAATTACAGGCACAACAGAAACAGGAAGAAAGAGTGAGAGAAAGTTGTGGTGAAAGAGTACAGCAGGGTTCGCCACCATCCCTCGCCGGAGCCTCGTGGAACTTTTAGGTGTTTTCGCCTAATAAACACTCACAATGCCTGGTCTGGGAATCGAAACCGCGAGTCCGCTGCCCTAACCACTGGGCCATTGCGCCTCCACACAACTCCTACTACTACTGCTAATAATAATAATGATAATAATAATAATCCTTTCTACTGGAAGCACAAGCCCTCAAATTTGTCGTGAGGGGATTAGTCGATAACCTCGACCCAATGTTTCTTTGGTACGTAATAATTAATCGATCCCGGTGGAATTTGAACTAATAATAGTAATGATGATGAAGATCAGAAGGGTTTCAAGCGGAAGTAGTACCGATAATTGTCGGAGCCCTGGGAACAGTGAGTAAAAGTCTCGAAGTACGTGGAACAAATAGGGACTGCAATAGGGACTGCATTTGAAGAAAACAGCACGGTTTGGAACCGCTCGAATAATCCGGAAGGTGCTCGAAAAATAAGCGGTGTTGCCGCAGTACATCTCCAGCGGTAGAAGCTGTGTAGAGACAATAAATAATAATGATAATAATAATGATAATCCTTTCCACTGCAGGCACAAAGCCTAAAATTTGGATGGAGGGGGCCAATGGATTAGATCGACCCCAGTACGCAACTGCTACTTAATTTATCGACCCCCGAAAGGATGAAAAGTCAAGTCGACCTCGGCGGAATTTGAACTCAGCCGAAAAGTTATATATCAGCCGAAAAGTTGTTAACAACAAACAAGATAGGGACAAATATCCGTCAAATGTAAATAATGTAAATAAAGTATTGATTGCATTTAGTTAGGTGTGGTAGGTAGAAGTTAGTGGGAGTTGGTGCAAAGGTTGATGTAGGAATGGTTGAAGAACAAGAGAAAAGGAACCAGCATGGTTGTGAGACAAAGATTCCCGAATATCTATGACTGAATTCTTGCCTACGTACTCGAGAAACATCTTATCCAAGCATTCAATATGCTAGCATTGTGTCGTAGGAAGTACTTGAGAGCAAGGTTTATCAATGCTGTATGATAAATTTTTCCAAAAACGAAAAAAACTATGCTTTTAGTCATAAGTGGAGTGGAGCAATAGATGCTTAATGACGGTTACAGGATCTCTTAGGTGTGGTTCTGAGGTGGGCGTTCAGTATCAGCCTCTGTTTGTCGTTGGTTGACAAGAAGAATAACGCGTGGGGTTTCGAAGATATTTCAGAAGACTACAGTTTTGTGTAGGGGGCGAGATTGAGTCGACTGTCACAGTAGGGATGGTGAAAGAATGATAGGTTAGGCATACGAAGGGCTTGACTGAATGTGGTTTTTCTAAGTAGTAGGTGTTAGACGCAATTATAGCTGTGGGATACAAAAGACAGAAAAGAAACAAGACATAAATAAGCAGTCCAGTAATTTTGGTGTCTCGGTGAGTCAGTCTTCGGCAATCGGTTTGAGGGTATTCTTTTAAAGAAGTCTGTGCACCTGTTTAATGTAAATATAGAGCTGTTGTTCTGGTTATATGAACTGTATTGCGCTGTTAGCAGCTCAGTCAGATGAATATATGATTGCAATGAAAGATACCGCAGATTCTTAAGACTCGTGAATCCAAATTTCAAATTTATACAAAGGTCTGTGTCCAACAAATACACTATACAAGTTATGTTGATTTTGTTGTCGTTCAGTTCTATATTTAAGGGATAAGGATATACCCTCCAGCCTGCATCAGGTGTCTTGGGGATTTTTCGAACCTGGGTTCTCATTCCTAATGTACTTTTCGATGTTAGGTGACTGCCTGGAATCGAACTTAGTAGCCCGCGCCCTGAACCACTACACCATATGCCCGTGGGCAATTATGGAGTGAATTTTCGGGCTTATAAATCACATATTTTCCTATCCTTCCTTAATACCGGTTCCCATATGTTATTCATATCTGCACTCGGTCTGCTTTGGAGGTTGTTGTGTCCTAGCATATGTGCTGCTTCTTTTAGTTTTCGTATTTTCCAGTGGTGTTCTCTGTCTATTATTTTAACTTCATCCCATAGGGGGAGGTAGTTTCCATTTTTCCATACATGATCGTTGTAGTTAAATTGGCTCAGTTCAACACGGATTATGCAGCATTAAGATGAAAAACAATTCGACCATTAACAGTCCATTCATTATTTAAAAAAAAACAGACTTCTTATATCTAATATTCTGGAG
>NC_142941.1:8584425-8612283 GCF_046866305.1 Octopus bimaculoides
TCAAATACTACTACGACTACTTCTACTACTACTACTTCTACTACTACTTCTACTACTACTACTACAAGATAAAAGGGCATCGACTACAATCATGACTACTAATCGCTGTAATAAGATAAAACAATTCCTATAACAATAGCAACAACAACGGAAGATGTGAAAAAGACCACCTATTACAGCATCAACAACATCTACAATTCCCGCTGCTGCTGCTGTTACTACTACTACTACTGCTGCTGCAGCAACTGTAAGGTCAGCAACAAGGTTATGATATTCGGAATGAAGGGCTTAGCTTCTCCGAACATGTCAAGCATTGGTTTGCGCAAATATTAAAGATTTCGCAGGATCTTGAAGCAGAAGGAAATGATTTTCAGAAAGTATGGGAATTGGAGGGTTGTAGAGCACAGTCAATGGGTGGTGGGTGTGTGAGGTGCACAATCTGCACTACCACATATCCTTATTATACCCATGATGTGTGTGTGTGTGTGTGTCTCTCTCTCTTTCTCTCTCTCTTTCTCTCTCTCTCTCTCTCTCTCTCTCTCTCTCTCTCTCTCTCTCTCTCTCTCTCTCTCAACATTTATGTATGTACGTATACAAGGAATGCTGAAATGTTCCTGGTTTCTAGGGTGACGCGAAAGGCCTTGTCAATCTGAAGGACCATTGCAATAAGTTTGGATCTCAGAGGGGAATATGTTGAATAAAACCACAATTAATACAGTTCTATATTTAAGAGATGAGGAATTATGTATATTATTTACATTTGACAGACATTTGTCCTCACCTTGTTTGTTGTTAACAAAACGTTTCGGCTGATATACCCTCCAACCTTTATCAGGTATCTTGCGGAAATTTCGAACCTGGGTTCTCATTCCTAAGGTATTTTTCGATATTGGTATTATTAATATTTATTATTATTATTACTATTCAGGTCACTGCCTAGAATCGAACTCGGCACACCCAGCGTCCTAAGGTGAGTGAAGGACAAGAGATGTTACATTATGACTGAAAGCTTGGGGAGGGGAAGTGACAGGGGCAGTAGCGAAATATCTTCATGTAATACAACACAAACATTTAAATTGATAGAATATTTTTAAGGATGTGGACAGTACTTGTCTGTATAATCTTTTGGATTTCTCTGAGACCTGGTTCTCCTGGGATATCATCTAGATGTTTCTGACATTGCTTTCTTTTCATACCTAGGGCACCCATAATAACAGGAACAGTTCTTGCTTTAAGATGCCATATCTTTTGTATTTCAATTTCTAGGACCTATTTACTTTGTCAAATTCCTTCACAGATATATTTTTATCAGTGGGAACACTTACATATATTAGTCTACAACTATTTTCTTCCTATCTTTAATGACTATGTCTGATCGATTAGCCTGGAGCGTTCTGTTGGTGTTGACTGGAAAATCCCAGAGAATAGTTTGCCTTTCTATCTTCACCGACTGGTTCAGGATGATGTTCTTACCAGTAAGCAAGAGTGCTGATGTTGTAGTGTCTACATATTTTTCAGTGTAAATACTGTCCTGCCCTATTGTGGCGATTTTTGTATTCGTTTGGTGTCAGCACAGGGCATCCCGAGACGAGATGGTCTAATTTTTCGTCAAATGTATCGCGGAATCTGCATTTAGGTTTTCAAGAACGTTAGCCTGATTGTTGTTGTTGTTATTATTTTATGTTTGACTTTTGCTTTGCATTTGTCCAAGTTAACTCCAAGTCTCACCCAGAGGCCTCAAGAGACAAGTTAGAAGTTCGTGTTGGTGTTATGCTTAGGGTACCATATATTTGGTTTTGTACATAGTGTTGTTCTAGAGAATGTTTAAGAAACCATAACAAAATTGTGAGTTTGTTTTAAAATTTGAGATTACATACACAGTATTTTACGTAGGATCTATTATTATTATTATTTAAGGTGGTGAGCTGGTAGAATCGTTAACGCGCCGGGCAAAATTCTTAGCGGTATTTCGTCCGTTCTTTTACGTTCCGAGGTCAAATTCCTCCGAGACTGCCTTTGTCTTTTATTCTTTCAGGGTAGTTGAGCACTGGGGTCGATTTAACCAACTAGCCCTGTGCCAAAATGTGAAACCAATATTTATAAATACTGCTATAAATGCTCATGCATTTAAATTAAGAAATAGTCGTCTTATTTTGCATTCCCAATTAGTCTATCCACTCCTTTATTTTCTCTAAAAAATATGTTTTCGTTTCTATTTCTATATTAGTTCTAAGCTAAATGTGGAACTTTCTATTTCTTGCAAACTGAGATTAGATTTGAAGCACTTTCGTTTTTCTTTTAAGATTTGCTGATACATATTTTGTTCCATCTTCTGATAAAAAGACGATATTTGGTTAGATAGGGTGATACATATGCATATCTACCTACATAACTGTCTGTCTATCTGCCTATCTGTTTGTCTATTTATGTTCCTATTTTCCCTCATCTATCTATCTATCTATCTATCTATCTATCTATCTATCTATCACACTCTCTCTGCCCATCTACCTGTCGATCAATCTATCACTGTATATATATATATGGATTTGTCCAGGTTGCCTGTTAGTGAAGTACAGTTACTGTGGCTACAATTTTAAACTAGCGAAGTAATCCAGTTCAAGTGTTCTATTGGGTTATAGAGGAAAAGAAAAAAGAATATTTTCATGATAGTGTGTATTTATTATGACCTAGATAGTGACGTTACCCGACAGGGTGAATAATTTAGAAATCTAGGAGCCGCTATTTCACTGTAATGAAAGCCCGCAACTCCGGTACTAAGGACGTGTGGTTAGTTCGTCACAGGGAAAATAATAGCAAGACGGATTCTTCAGGCCGAACCAACTGGCAGAAGACCTAGGGACCGACTAAAAGCGAGATGGTCGGAAATATCCATACTCGTAGTCGGTCACGCTTGGGAATCCAACCGGAAAATGTAATGAACGTTGCTTTTAACAGGGCACTACGGTTAAAGTGTCTGGGATATATACCCTCAAAACACATTAAGGAATCGCGTGCAGATAAAATGGATGGATTATTTTTTTCGTTGGGTAGCTCTAGATGATTTTTCTGTTAATATGTTTATTGTCTTGGTTTAAGACGAAGCGTGGGAATTCACAATTAGTGTGGATATCCTTTAGATTTACTATCAATATAGTGTGAGTCTCCTTTAAATATAGTATCAATATCACTGCGATGCTCCTCTTTCGAATTTAAAAGTGAATTTGCGATTCTCATAACGGTTCTTAAAGGATCCTTCACAGATACCTATGAATCATTTGTTGCACTCTAACTCTTTCTGAAAAGAAATCGCGCCAGATCGATAAAACATCACTTCGGCATTTTAGTTATGGTGAAAATGACATAACTCAACAATATTTATAGTTGTACAGCTGCTTATCTCGGAGCCGTATCTCTTATCTGTTTTCACATAGTGAATTGCTGCCAAATATCCTTCACAATCACACCCTAACATAATAATAATAATAAAGAAATATACATTACTGCACTATGTAGACGCTGATGTATTAAACGGCACAATAATGACTACTGCAAAATTTGTTGATAAAATGTCTGCTCATCCAAGAATGACTTTGGTTAAACAGAATCATCAACAAGTAGGTTCTTGAAAATGATAGAGGTAATCGGAAACGCTGTCGATCTACATTTTCATTTTTTTCTTTTCTTTTATAGATGCGTCTAAATCTAAGCTAAAATCTCAACATTTAACTTACTTAAATTTCTGGTTAGAGTAATACTAACTTCTAGTTCTTTAAAAGTACTGATTAAATATTTCCTGATCTTGTTTAATCCTTGTCCGTTAACAATGAAGAGAGCCAAGTCGTCATCATTGTTAAGTCCTATATATAAGGTTTTAAACATTGATTCGGCTATGGCTGTGTGGTTACGAAACACACTTCGGAATCGTAGGCTGTCGGGTTGAGTGAGTGCCACAGCACGTTATCTTTGGTGTCTTCTTCTACTGTGGCGTCGAGTCGACCAATGTTTTATGACTGAATTTCGTAGACTGAAACTGTGGAGAAGCCCACCCATTGCATGTGTGCACACATCTTTGTGCTTGGTTTTGTCTCTCACCGTTTGACAACCGGATGCACGAGTCAAGTACTGAGATCGATGCAATCGATTTACCTACTCACCACGAAATAGATGGCCTTGAAACCCGTTTACGGATATGTTTTGATCTCATTCTTCACATGGAAACCCTATAATCTGCCTTAAGGTTTTGAATCTTCTACATGATGTCATCTGTTTCGTTGCTAACATGCTTCATATAGTTCTTCTTTTGATGGTGAGAAACACTCAAGAGGTCTTCTGAGAAGAAACACAACTTGGGCAAGTGTTTCGGCCATTAACATCTTAGAATCTAAGAGGGCCGGCCCGCATCCAAGTCCTGATCCCCTGGGTGTCCTGCTGACACGTTTCAATCACTTGGGTACTGGAGACTTGTGCATTTAAATCGCCTGCATATTTCTCATCGTTGACTCAAATCTGTGGAATGTTGCGTTCCATTTTCAGAGAGTAACTTTTTGTAAGAATAAGAATTTTCGACCCAAGAAGAACAATATAAACCAAGGAATTGTGATTGAAACAATAGATCTGGGAAGCCATTTTTATAGTGTGTAAGTGAAGACACCTCAATATCGTGACAAGTTTATTGCATATGTTAATTCAGTTTACTTTCATAGCTACGAAAATATATTCGCGTTCAACACTATTCTATACACGTTTGTTTATAGGTACACACCCCCATAACAAAACATATACTTAAATGTATATATATATATATATATATACACACATTTATGTATATATATATACACACACACATTTATGTATATATATGTATATATATATATACACACATTTATGTATGTATATATATATATATATATATACACACATTTATGTATATATATATATATACACACATTTATGTATATATATATATATATATATATATATACACATTTATGTATATATATATATATATATACACATTTATGTATATATATATATATATTTATGTATATATATATATATATACACATTTATGTATATATATATATATATATTTATGTATATATATATATATACACACATTTATGTATATATATATATATATTTATGTATATATATATATATACACACATTTATGTATATATATATATATATATTTATGTATATATATATATACACACATTTATGTATATATATATATATACACACATTTATGTATATATATATATATTTATGTATATATACACACGTATATACTGATGTCTGTATGTACATGTGTTTGCATTTTCGTGCGATATTTATGTGGGTGTGTGAGAGTGTTTTAAAGTGAGAAATTGAGTGCACACAGATGTATGTTCTTATGGTTCGTAAATGGCAAGTGTGTGTGTGTGTGTGTGTATGTATATATATATATATATAAATATATATTCGGGTATATATATATATATGCATATATATATGCTTGTGTATTTGTGCATGTATATATGTGTGTGTTTATGCACATGTGTGTTTTTGTGTTCGTGTGTGTGTACGTTTAATGCTGGGAAAATAGGGAAAAACCAAACAATTTAAAGAGTTCTTAATCATTCTTAACGTAACGTGGCAGTATAGTTGCAGACGTTTCACAAAGAAACGTAAAAAGCAGGTTTAAATAAGTAACCGCCATTCAGTTTAAGAGCAAAATTTCCTCAACATAAAAAAAAAACATTCTTTTTTTTGGAAAACAATAAAAAGAAACGTCAAGAAAATGTTTTATGACAAACATCCCAGTGATATACCACATTGTAAGTTATTCAGGAATATGACCTTGTCTAAAGGAAAATAACCAATTACTTAGGAATTTTCGAAAATGATCCAATGGAAGAAATTATAGTTAAATATTTCAGTTAAATTTTTCTTTCCTTTCTTTCTTTTTTTTTCTTTTTAGAAATTAACCAAAATATTTAACAGTAGTTTGCTCGACTGAATTATTTTCGAAAATTCTTAAATAATTGGTTATTTGAAATTGTTGATTTAATCAATAAAGAATTTTGTAGACTTCATAAGCTTGTTCTTTCAAAAACTAATTTAGTTGTTAGAAGTTAAAATTCTTTTATAATTGGCATGCGGGTGGGGTGATATTCCTTCTTGTTTGTTTGTGTTTATTGTTTGTTTTTTTCCAGGGTTTTACACCCGTCATTCACATCTGCTGGAAGCTTCAATTCCAAGGTTTTGCGGTCTCTACATTTCTTAGTCTCTTCTGATGTCTTTAAATCCAGAACTGGATTAATATTCCGCGCCCCATCCCCACCAAATCTTTACCTAAACAAATACTCGTATCCCAAGAATCTACCTCAACCCACATAGATTTAGCAAGTTTTCTTTTTATTTCTTTTACTTCTTTCACCTCACCCCCTCATTTTCAGCTGTCTAAGGAAATATTTCTGTCAGCGAGTATTTAAGAAGTTCGCTTCACAGTCACTCCGTTCCAAATTCGATCTCGATTGCTAAATTAACGATGAGCCATCAAAAGCAGAAAAAGGTAAATTAAGCTTTCCACTACAGTCTGATATAATTTATACCTGTCTTTTATATAGTAGATGAATATTTTATGCTATGAATTCAAAAAGAAAATCGGCCAACACTTAGAAGCAGTTTTCTAAGTCATAAAGGAGGTTTCCCGTTGTTTAAGACATTTTCCTTGCGTTACTTATACACGTCTTGTCCTATCCTTCTTTCAGGGCTGTACGGCTTTTATTTCGTTTGTGTATTTATATTCGTACCACTACCTGTATCATTATTTACATTTAACGGATATTTGTCCTCATCTTGTTAACACAACGTTTCAGCTGATATACCTTCCAGCCTTCATCAGGTGTCTAGCGGAAATTTCGAACCTGGGTTCTCATTCCTAAGGTATTTTTCGATGTTGGTATTATTATTCAGGTCACTGCCTGGAATCGAACTCGGAATCTTGGGGTTAGTAGCCCACACTCTTAACCACTATGCCATATGCGCTGTATATATTCTTTTATTCTTTTACTTGTTTGTCATTTTTCACCGCCTTTAGTCGAGCAAATCGGCCCCCGAACTTATTCTTTGCAAGTCTAGTACTTATTCTATCGGTCTATTTTGCCCAACCGCTAAGTTACGGGGACGTAAACACACCAGGATCGGTTGACAAGCGATGTTGGGACACACACACACACACACACACACACACACACACACACACACACACACACACACACACACACACACACACACACACACACACACGTACATACATATATATACGACAGGCTTCTTTCAGTTTCCGTCTACCAAATCAACTCACAAAGCTTTGGTCGGCCCGAGGCTATAGTAGAAGACACTTGTCCAAGGTGATACGCAGTCCGACTGAACTCTGATCCATGTGGTTGGTAAGCAAGCTACTTACCACACAGCCATGCCTGCGCCTATATATATGTGTATACATACGCATATTCATATATATATATATATATATATATATATACTTTATTTAAAAGCAGCAGAAATATAACAAAAGACTGTTACTCTGAGTTTCACGTTCCCGTTCATTGGACAGTTTTCAGAGTAACAGTAATTTGTTATATCTCTGCTGCTTTTAAATAAAGCATATTACTCTACCTCTGGTATTTGAGTACTCTTTCTTCCACCTTGTTGCACATTTCATGTGCTTACTCCGGTATATATATATATATATATATATATATATATAAATGTATATGCTTGTGTGTATGTATGTATGTATATATATATATATATATATATATATATGTGTATATGCTTGTGTGTATGTATGTATGTATATATATATATATATATAGATATGTGTATATGCTTGTGTGTATGTATGTATGTATATATATATATATATATATATATGTGTATATGCTTGTGTGTATGTATGTGTATATATATATATATATATATATGTATGTATTTATGTATGTATGTGTATGCGTACAAACATATGCGTAAGTATGTATAAATAAACGTGTGTATGTTTGTATGTATAATGTATGCATATATATATATATATACATATATATATATATATATATATATATATATATGTGTATATGATTTTAGTACATACAGACGTAATTCCGTCTTAAAAGAGAAAAAAACCCTCAAAAAACAAACGCAAATTGACCTCTTTTTTTTCAGAGGTAATTTCTAGCTAAGTTTTCTTTTTTTTTTTTTTACCAGTTCCTTCTTGCTCCCCCTCCTACTTTTTCGTTTTTCATAGACATTCCTTATTACGCTTTTTTGAGTCTTAGACCACATGTAAGTTGGATGTCGGCAGCTGTCGTCTTCGCTTCTGTGTTTCTTATACCGTTCACGTTTTATTTTTGCAGGAATATTTTTCGCTGTTGGTATTAATGATGATGATGAAGTGGTGGTGGAGGAGGTAGATGCTTGTTGTTGTTATTATTGTTGTTGTTGCTGCTGCTGCTGCTACTTCGTTTCTTATTTCCAGGAACAAAGTCACAATAAGCCCCAGTCTTCCTGCATTACACGTTCTTTTCGTCTATTACCGCAATTGCTTTTCGAAAACCAAATGCATTGTATATCGTATTGGTCCCCTAACAGGTACAAGCATGTCTGTGTGGGAACGAATTTGCTCTCTAACCATATGTCTCCGGGTTCAGATCCCCTGCATTCTATCTCAACAATGGCCCCAAGACAGAAACAGAAAGGTGTGTGTGTGTGTGCTTATATTCATCCTTTTCCAAAATAACTCCTATATATTGGACTCTACTATTTCGTTCTAGTTTACTTTCTCATATCGTCTCTGACAAAGGGATATCTCCATTATACCAGAAACAGCTGTAAGACTACTGGTTGGCTGAAATTACTTACACTCGCACACAGACAGTGTATATGTGTGTAAAATGACAGACAGAATATCCATGAAATAGTGCTATTTCATGTCTTTTGCAATAGCAACTCTTAAGATATTTTTATGATATTATAGGTAAACGTTTTCCCTAAAGTAGATCGAAATATGATGAGGAAAAGCGGCAAGGCATGCTGTACAATGTGTCTATAATTACAAGTCATAAAGTGTAGAACATGTAAGATTTAGAGTTGAGATATATTGTCACCGATATCACACAGATTATCTGATAACGAAAATAGTGATTGTCATGTGATACTCAATGACGCGTATGGTTGAGAAATACAAGATCATGTTCTTAGTATGCCTCTGTTTGTATGCAAGTGTGTGCTTGTGTGTGTGTGTGTGTGTGTGTGTGTGTTTTACTGATGGCCTTCAGTTATATTGAAGTGATTTCTCGTTCGTTTCTTCCGTAAAGAAAGAGTTCCACTGATTACAAGATCCATTTATTGCCGTCGTCCACGCGGTTTGTAGAAGTTTCGGCATGCTGTAGGGAATGGCATACTCTCTTGCTGTTATTTCTTTCAGTTCGAAAGTTGAGGTTGTCCTGGGTCACCACTATAGCTTTAGCTAAACCTTCATTAATCTTCCTTTAATAGTTGGAATTTGGTAAATGAAGGATCGTTTATTGCTACGTTCTAAGTTCAAACTACGCCGAGGTCTTTTACTTCTTTCATGGACTGCGGCCATGCTGGGGCTACCACTCGAAGACTTTAATCGCCCCCAGTATTTATTTTTAAACCCCGTACTTACTTTATATTAATCTTTAGCCGACTCGGAAAGTGACGGAGACATCAACAAACCAACACTGGGTGTCAAGCGATGGCAGGGGATAAACACAAAGACACACACATATATAGCTAAAAATACACATCTTTTAGGCTAAACTGAAACAGCTGTAAGAGAATATGTTGGATTTTTACAGATAATAAATTATATAAATGCTATATCTCCATTTTCTAAATTTTCCTTATATATATATATATATATATATATATATATATATATATTCGCCATGTTGCCCCACTGAATTTTTTTTTTTATTCTTTGTTTATTTCCTCTTAATCCTTTCTGTTGAAGAGCGTTGGCTCGAAACGTAAAAAATTTTTCATTTGCCCGAGCGTCAAACTAATACACTTGCTTGTTGCTCATATATCTGTCTTCGTCTTTTGTTTTCTATAAATTTCCACTATATATATATATATATATATATATATATATATATATATATATATATATATATATATATATAGTGGAAATTCACTGTCTTGTCTTGTTTTTACCGTCTTTCTCTCACTGTCCTGTTCTTGTTGACACTTTCACCCTCCGCAAAAAATTCCAAATTTTATTTAATTCGCATTGCGGGAAGGACTGTTCCAATGAAGTGGCGTATTGTCCTTGCCTTCGACAACGCGGAGTAGATGGACAGGGACAACTGATGAAGGAGAATATTCGTTATGTTGCATGTCTCGTTTCTCTGTTTGGTTTTTTCGTTGTTCGAAAAAAAGTTCGTTTTCTGTTTGTTTTTGTGATGTCCTGTACCCATATATGCATGTATGTATACATATAGATGTAGGTATGTACATATATGTATGGATATATGCATATACTTGTATATTATTTATATTATTATATGACTCCCATCTCTTACACGGATACCAACATGTATATCCTAGATCAAATTTTTTTCTCCTATATTCCTTTTCAAGTTCCTTGTATTATGTTTTAGTTTCTTTCTAGCATTGAAGATTACGTTGATATTTAATTAATTTAATTTAATTCAGCCATGAATTATATTATAATATCACTGTACGAAACATTCGTCTGCAAGAATTAAATTTCTCATATATATTAACTTGTTTCCTCCATTTTTAACAAAATTGATGGGATTTATGGAAATTCACTCCATAAATTCTCCATACATTATATATATATATATATATATATATATATATATATATATAAATTAGCAATGGAAACAAAATAAATTGAATCAATAAATGATAAAATCAATCAAATTTTATTATTTCTATATACACAAATGACACATCCAGTTCATAACAATTTTCTTTATATAGGTAATAAACCAGTAATACCTTGGATATATAATATCCCTTAGGTGGGTTTCTTTCAGTTACCGTCAGCAAAATCCACTGACGAGTGCTTAGTCAGCCCAGGGTTATAGAAGACACACGCCCAAGGTGTCATGCAGCGGAACTGAACCCAGAACCATGTGGCTGGGAAGCAAACTTCTTACTACACAGTTACGCCTAATTAAAATTTATTATGGAGAAATTTTGAACCTGTATTAGTATTGCTGACTGCTAAGGATACGTCCAATATAACAATTTACCCGATTACCTCAATTTCAAGCGTCACTGAATCTTTTCTCATCATTTCTCATTCGGTTACACACATTGACATTCCCCTTATTTTTGCATATATTGTTACCAGTTGTCTTATGAGAATACAATAGTGCAGACTGGGTTAAAATCCGAAAAGAAAAACCAAAAAATAGAAAAAAAATAATCAAACACAAATCATTTTTGACATTTAGAGCAATTATTTTGGAGAACAGATTTCATACGACCTCTGAAGAAAGAGACGTTTCGGATCTATTTTAAAACGGGGGCCACATTTTTCATTAATGTTTTACGTAGTGTTTTTGGTACGGAAAGACTTTCAAACTTCGTATACTTATCTATTTTGTGTTATAGAACAGAAAAATATCTTTGTATTCGAATTTATTTCATGTAAAAAATTGTCTTATTTCGATAATTTCAACCAATCACTGACAAGTATTCAGTTGTTTACATTTACTCCTTTGGCTGATTAAGCGATGTAAAGCGTATTTAATCTCCATACCTTCGTTTTATTTGCTTTAACCCTAACCCTAACCGTAGGGTTAGGGTTAATTGTTTCAGAATCGTTTGTTTATGTAGTCGGCACTTAATGTATATCGGCTGAATGGACGTCAGTGATTGGTTGAAATTACAGAAATACAACTTTAACATGGAATAAGTTATGGATTTCTTTTTTTTTAAAGAAGACTAAGAGAAAAAGATGTTTTATATGACACCTTCTACCAGTGTTCCAAGTTTCAAAGTGTTTCGTTAATGAAAAATGTGGCCCCCGTTTTAAAAAAGATCCGACGTTTCTTTAAACAATGGATTGATTGAAAGAATGGACATCAGTTTATTATTGGTACTTATTTTATTGACGCCAAAAATGAAATAAAGTCGCATCAAAAGGAATTTTTTTTTTTTAAACTAGCTTGGTATAACAAACTAGGTACTGCATAGAAATTACTCCCGCTGTTTTTAAGTTTCAGCTATTTCTAATATCATCCGATATGCTAAATAATAATAATGTTTGAAGACATTTTATTTTATTTTCTCGAATTTTCTTTTTTTTTTTGTTTCTGTTTGCTTCTGACGTTTTTTTTTCTTTTTTGTTCTGTGTTTTTCTGTGTTTTTTTTTTAAAAAAAAAAAAACGTATTATACGCACAAATCTATCTACACCATATTCAGCAGTTTAATAAACTGAATAGAAATTGTAAAATAAAACAATGTGCAAACTAATTTCTACAAGTTACTTTCCCGTTGATATAAAAATATGCAAATACAATACTTTTGATTCATATTTTTTTTCTTCACTAAAAACAAATGTAAATTTTGTATGTATTTTACCCTCAAAGTAATTGCAAACATAAAAAAAAACATCGTATGGGTTGTAGTTGTTTTATCACAGTGTGGCATCGACTTTCTAAAATTCAAATTAGATTAATAATTTCAAATGGATGAGTTAGTTTTCTTGTATTTATTTATTTTTTTTGTATATTATATATATTTTTTAAATTTCCGTCCAACATTTAGTCAAAAGAACAAAATACATTTACCATCTGAATTAATTAAAAAAAAATGCATATATATATATATATATATATATATATATATATATATATATATATATATGCGTATTTCTTTTTATTTTAGACATACGTACAACTATAGGCTTATCTCAATCAAATTATATAACCTTATACATTTACAAATCACACTTCATGTAATTAAGTAAAAAAAAGTCAACAACAAATTAAAACATACAAAAAATAAACACAAAGAAAACATCACACATTCAGTCTTTGCGAAGTCAACATTTCCAATGTAACATACACAAACTATCACGATTATATATATATAATACATATACATTATATATATATATATATATATATATATATATATATATAATACATTATATATATATACATTATATATATCATATAATGCATATACATTGTATATAACATTTTATATATATGTATATATATATAAGCAGTAAAATTTTTAAAACAAAACTTGATGTTTATATTTTTATTGTTTTCACATAGAAAAACAAAAAACAAATGGCTAATAATAACTATATATATGTGAACATGTATATATACATATATACAAACATATATATGTACGTATACATATATACATATGTATGTATTTATGCATACATACATATTGTACATATATTGTACAGGCAGAAACAACAGTTACGAGTACATAAATATACCTCTGTAGCTTTTTTTTTAATCATTTGTCATAAATGTATATAAATATTTGGGTTTTCTTCTTGCATTTGCTACTAATCTAAGTGAAGAAAAGCAAAATATACAGTTTAACAAGATATTGCTATTTCAACTTCTGCTTTATATACACAAACATTATATATATATATATATATATATATATATACTTGCATACATGTGTGTGTGTGTGTATGCGTGTATTTCCATAACAGCTAATCTCAAATTACACACACATACTCATACACACATATACATACCTACGTATATAAGAATCCTACATAAGTTGGATGCATATATATATATATATATGCCAACGAGCGCGCGCATATACACACACTTGCACACACACACACACACACACACACACACATGTCATTGCCAATAGATTGCTACCTCAGTGCACATATGTGAGCGTGTGTATAATAAACAATTTTGAGGGAGAGGGGTAATTTTGGTATAAATTATTTATAGCATTACTTTTATTTTGACATCACCTACACTTTCATATTAACATTATATATATATATATATATAGAATGTACGTACGTATATAAATGTGTGTGTGTATATATGTATATATGTAACGTATACACACATATATTGTTATTGTTTGTTCATTAAATATGTTAACACCGAATTGTTTTCTTGGTACTTCATTAATTTAAATATTAAAAAAAAAAAAAAAATACTAAAGAAATCATTTGTGTGGCTTTTTAATTATTTCAGGTTTTTTTTTTTTTTTTTTGTCTTTTAGCACATGATAAAATTCCACTTTGCTTGTGTTTGCCTGTGTTAGCATTATTCCATGCCAGCAAGTATAACATTTTACTTTCGCATTTAGTTTTTTCCGTTGCTTTTTTTTTTGTTATTTTAAATTTCATTCTAAATTTTGGACTTTTTGCGTTGTTATTATTCTATTTATATTTTTTTACACATATATTTTCTTTTTTTTTTGTTTCGTTTTATTCAATTCCATTTAAATTCCGACATTATTCATTCATCTTTGAGTGGATCGCGACATGTGGTTAACATTATTATTATTATTATTCCTAAAAGGTACAGAAGTCAAAATTCTTTTGGCAGAAAAAAATGGGTAATAGCCGAATTTCTTTTACTTGTTTTTAGAATAATACGTGTTTTAATAAATAAGTTGCTTTATAACCGAGTCATATCCTTGTTACTATCCTTATTAACATTCTTTTAGATTGCGGTTGATGTTGATATAAAGGAAGCTGTTCGGTATTTGTAGTTTTCTTACATATATACAATGGCTAATCGATTTGGCATAATATCGAATAATATTTCGAAAAGAATGAATATCAGATGTCCCTCATTTAAAGGGGCAAACAATTAATATATTTTACAGAAAAAAATAAATAATAATAATAATAGTAATCCTTTCTACTGTTGGCACAAGGCCTGAAATTTTTGGGAAAGGAGGATAGTCGAATACATCGACCCCGGTGCGCAACGACTCCGAAATGATGACAAGCCAAGTCTTCCTCGGAGGGATAAAAGTCAAAGTTGCCCTCGGTGGGATTTGAACTCAAATAATAATAGTAGTAGTAGTAGTAGTAGTAATGATAATAATAATAATGGTGCTTTACTTTTGAAAAGTTTCTCCTGCAATATTTCGAATAGAGATAAAATTATTAAAAAATATACTTGGAGATGGTATCTTTATTTGTAATAACCATTACATATAACGATCGAAATATTGATTTTTTTTTTTTTTGTTTTCTTTCAGACCTCCATATGGAATTAGGTCATTACCAAAACTTGGGACTTGGGAGACGGAAACAACAAAAGCTATCCCTTCATATTTGCTTACAGAGAGGAGAAAACGCACAAGCAAGTGCACACACACACACACACACATATATATATATATATATACCTGTGTATATATAATGTTTCAGAGAAAGAGTGATAGAGGCATCATCTCCCGGAACAGTGTAAATCCTATAGTGATTAGAGGGGGAAAAGTCTGCAATGAACGCATTTTAAAAACTTTTCTGGATCATGCACAAATATGGTAAAGATATATTTATTTAAATAATTATTTTTAATTGGTTAAAACTACGTGAATTTTGCGCCAGGCTGTTTATTAGCTGAGACATGCATTGACGAACACACATGATACATGTATACAATAATTTTTTTTTTTGCATATAAAAATGGCCTCCTACAGTATTAAGAAATACACTGTTCAAAAATATATCGATAATTTAATAAATAAATTATGATTTCATATATATATATATGCACACATTCATATATATATATATCATTATGTGTATATATATATATATATATACATAAATATATAATCATTATTATTATATATATATGTACATAATCCTTTATATATGTAAAAGCAAAGGGGCATCTAATTGTATATATGTGTGCGCGCGCGTGTGTATATCTGTACATATCAATCAAATTTACGTATGCTTGAAGTAGTTCTCAATACTTGAGACTGTTCTGTACGTATCTGCCTATGTTTAAATACAATACACGCATACATACACTTAATGGTGTGAACACATGCACGCACACACACACACACACATATACCTACATACAGATCTATATCCTGCCATGTATGTAACTTCAATAACAACAATATCAATAATCATTATTATAATAAATTCTAGCTTTTAAAGAATATGAATTGACAAGAATTTTTTTTTTTAAAGTGATAATTATAAATATTCAAATGATAGACCCATTTTATAAAACAATATAAATGCGAAAGGGAGGTACAATATAAAGATTGGAAAATCAGAGGAATTATAACGACCAGATAAAATATTGATCTGTATCAGTAAAATATTACTGGAATATAAATGTAACAGGCTTCGTTCGTAGAGTCAAATAACTCGCGTGTGTATATGTGTGTATATATATATATATATATATATATATATATCGTTTTCATAAGGGAAAAGTTGGCAGTTAGATCCAAGTTTCAACTTAATAGATAATATAATGCAGGCTACGTCGTCGAAACTTTGAAACAACTGTAAACTTTTAGCTTGTGAAACATAAGGTAAATACGTTTTGGAGCTGAAAGATATTGAGTGACCCTTGAATTTAACGTTTGACTGCACACATACGCACAACCATACATAGTATTATCATTACTGATGTAAAACTATATTAATGTCACATTGTAGCCTTACCAGTTGATTTCGTATCAAAGATGGAGATATAATTCAGCAAACATCAGCCGTTTCTGATGATTGATGGAGTGTGTTCTCCAACTCTGATATGAAATCACTTGTTTCTTTGGCTATTATGTGACTATAATATATTATTTAATTAATAATAATAATAATAACAACAATACATACGCATATATATATATGCATATATATATATATAAAGTAACAGACAAAACACGTACACTGGCACATAGCATGCATACTTTATATATATATATAGTGTGTGTGTGTGATTGTGAATTAAAAACTCAGTGCAATCTAATATATATATATATATATATATATATATATATTAATTTATACTTGAAATTTTTGCCCCAAAATGTTCCTGAAAAGAATTTGGTTCACCTTGGAACTGTTCCGGTTTCGAAACACTCTGAAAATCTTTACTCTCCCTCCTTCCTTGTCTGTTCGTTCAGCTGTTTCACTCTGCTTTTTTGCCATCACTCACTCACACTCTCTCTCTCTGTCTTCTCCTCACCCCGCGACTCTTTCTCTTTCCAAATCTGGTGCTTTCTTGTATTCCTTGTCTCCTCATGGGATGCTTTGCACTATTTTTCCGTTTGAATAGTTCATCATGTCTTTGTTGTGTGTATATACGTACATACATACATGCATATATATGCATATTTATATACATTATATATACACAGATATATATAAACACACACACATTGCGTATTTATACAAATAGATATATAAACGTATATGGTCTATATATATATACACACATGTATATGTGTATATATATATATATATATATATATTTATATGTATGCGTTTTAAGATCTTGTATCTCAGGTATTTGCCTCCTACGTCTATCACAAATCAATCGCCTGCATAGTTGATCATGCCGCTAGTAGCAGACGTGTCCGACTTCACATCACATATGTCGTACCAATGGTTGTACCATTTGCCCTCATAACGAATCGTATTCTTTCGTGGACTTTGTCGCCGGCTGAAGTTACTGTTTCTCCACACGTTCTCGCCTTTTAGAAAATACATTGATTGCTTCTTGTATGAATAGTAAACGGCATCAAGATTACCCTCAAGGGGACGTTCACCTTTTGCAGCTGGAAATTCATCAGTAATTTTGCTAATTCTCTCGCAACAGCCGGTCTTCGAAGGAGCACCTTCTCCTCGTGGATTGTAAACATAGACCTAGGAATGAGAGAAAACAAAGCATAATATTATTTTCTACACATATACAGAATACTAACAATAACAGCAATTTTGATAATAATAATAATGATCCTTTCTACTAAAGGCACAAAGCCTGAATTTGGTGGGAGGAGGCTAGTTGACTACATCGACCCCCCAGAGTTCAACTGGTACTTATTTTATCGACCCCGAAAGAATAAAAGGCAAAATCGACCTCGGCGTAATTTGAACTCTGAACGTAAAGACGAACGAAATGCTGCTAAGCATTTTGTCCGGCGCGCTAACGATTCTGCTAGCTCGCTGCCTTTTAATAACAGTAATCCTTTCTGTTATAGGCAAAAGGCCTGACATTTCGGGGGAAGAGAGGGTCGATTACACTGACCTCAGTACTCAACTGGTACTTAATTTATCGACCCCGAAAGGATGAAAGGCGAAGTAAACCTCGGCGGAATTTGAACTCAAAACATAAAGACGGACGAAAAGCCGCTAAGCATTTTGCACGGCAGGCTAACGATTCTGCCAGTTCGACGTTTTTTGCCGCCTTGATAATAATAATAAGGCACGAGGCCTGAAATTTCGGGGACGGGTTACGTCGATTTCATCAACATTATTACTAGATTAGTGCTATATTTTTTTCCAGTCAGATGGGATTAAAGGCAAATTTGACTCAGAACGTAGGCTTTTCGCATCCTTAACCACAATAATGATAACAGTTCTTTCTTTTATAGAGACAAGGCCTGAAATATCAAAGGAGAGAGTCTAGTCGATTGCATTCGTGAAAGGATGAAACGCAAAGAGGACCTCGGCGAAATTTGAACTCAACACGCGAAGACGTATGATAATGCCGCTAAGCATTTTGTCCGGTATGTTTACGATTCTGCTAGCTCGCAACCTTAACAACAACAATAATAATAATAATAATAATAGGCACAAGGCTTGACATCTTTTGGTGAGCGTACTTAATTTATCCACCTCGAAAGGATGAAAAGCAAAGTCGACCTAGGCGGAATTTGAACTCAGAACGTAACGGCGGGTGAAATACCGCTAAGCGTATTGTCCAGCGTGCTAACGACTCTGCCGGCTCGCTGCCTTAATAACAGGAATGCTAATGATAATTAATTAGTAGAAGCGTTACGGTATCGGGGGGGGGGGGAAATGCTGTTTGACATTTGTTCCGATGCTCGAGATTCTGAGTTCCAATCTCGTAGAAGTCAACACTACCTTTTATACTTCTGGGGTCGATGAAATAAAGAACAAATGTTGACGTGGATAGCATCGACTAGTTTTCTTCCTCTCTCTCTTTTTCTTTTTTCACCTACAGAAACCATTTAACCATTGCCTGGGATGACATTTACGAGAATTAAACCCTTTCGCTATTATTTTCTAGATATACCAAGAATCAACCTACAGCCAATATAGTTAGAACACCGCTTCACGTTTCGCCTTGTTGAATTACAAACTTGAAATCGGCTTTCTCCAAACACTAAGACCTAAAGGAATTTTCTATTTAACTCTACCAAAATTATACAAATAGTCACTGTCTGTCTGCCTCTCTTTCTCTCTCATATATATATATGTGTGTATATGTATATCTGTGTCCATCTCGCTGCCTATCAATGCTGTGCTTTGAGTTTATCAAAGGATCCCGTCGAACTGTAACATCAGATGTTAGATGAAGACGTAGTTAAGGGCAGAGAATTGAAGGTCGTCGAGGAGAGCGGGGCTGGTTGTGGTTGACACTATTTTTAACACAATGGTCTCAAGCAAAAGAAAAACACACACACACGCACGAACAAGCAAAAAGAAGCAGAAAACACAAAAAATTACTATTTAGAAATTTCAAATGAATGCCCTGAGAGAATAGTCTACACTCTCAAAGAATGCCTTGAATACGATACGCTATTTACTGTTGTAACGACGTCTATTAAATTTCTTACATAGCCTCCCCTGTGGTAGATGGTGGTTAAAAACGAATAACAACAATGGAAATAACCCGAATTTTACATAATCTAAGAAATATTTATGCATATATAAATATATATATATACTCACATACGTACACTCGTGCGCATAAACTTTCCCCCTGCATACAGATATGCATACTTACACACACACACACACACGTTTTTTAGGAGCTATATATATATATATATATATGCTATTAAGTGTACACATTCATAAATATATATGCATCTACGTATACATATATATGTATATATATATACACTCTTTACTCTTTTATTTGTTTCAGTCATTTGACTGTGGCCATGCTGGAGCACCACCTTTAGTCGAGCAAATCGACCCCAGGACTTATTCTTTGTAAGCCTAGTACTTATTCTATCAGTCTCTTTTTGCCGAACCGCTAAGTTACGGGGAGGTAAGCACACCACCATCAGTTGTCAAGCGATGGTGGGGGGGGGACAAACACAGACACACACATATATATATATATACAATATATACGACGGGCTTCTTTCAGTTTCCGTCTCCCAAATCCACTCACAAGGCTTTGGTCGGCCCGAGGCTATAGTAGAAGACACTTGCCCAAGGTGCCACGCAGTGGGACTGAACCCGGAACCATGTGGCTGGTAAGCAAGCTACTTACCACACAGCCACTCTTGCGCCTACACACAACCTCTCCTGTATGTATATAATTTTGGACTAATGCCTGTGGTGCTACTGGAAATAGCTGTACGAAATGGATGCTGTGTAGCGTTGGAGATGCTGGGTGGTGAGGGATATCCGAAAGGAAGTTGACTGCCATGAAAAGTTTCACAAACACGAACCGTGGTTTGAGATATTTCGGGGGTTTTAAAGTGAAAAAGAACAAGACAAAACAAAGATCAGAAGTAAAAGCAGGAATGTAAATAGAACAACGCGGTTTCCATTTACCATTTGAGTTTAAGGTAATGACGGCTTTAACTACTACTTCTACGACTATTACAACAATAATAATGGTCCTTTCTGGTCCTTTCTAATAAAAGCACAAGGCCTAAAATTGTGTGTGTGTGGGGGGGGGGGGGTCTAGTCGATTACATCGACCCAGCATTTCACTGGTACTTAATTTATCGACTCCGAAAGGATGAAAGGCAAAGTCGACCTCAGCGGAGCGGAATTTGAACTCAGAACGTAAAGACAGGTGAAATGCCGCTAAGCATTTTGCCTCCTGCGCTAACGATTCTACCAGCTCGCCGTCTTAACAATAATAATAATAATCCTTTCTACTTATAGGTACAAGATCTGGATTTTTGTAGCGAAGAGGACAATCAATCACATCGATCCCAGCACTTGATTGGTACTTAATTTACCGTAAGTAGACCTCGGCGGAATTTGAACTCAGAACCTAACGACAGACGAAATATCGCTAAGTATTTCGCCCGGCGTGCTAACGTTTCTTATTTCTTTATTACTCACAAGGGGCTAAGCATAGAGGGGACAAACAAGAACAGACAAAGGGGTTAAGTCGATTACATCGACCCCAGTGCGTAACTGGTACTTAATTTATCGACCCCCGAAAGGATGAAAGGCAAAGTCGATCTCGGCGGAATTTGAACTCAGAACGTAACGGCAGATAAAATACCGCTAAGCGTTTTGCTCGGCGTACTAACGTTTCTGCCAGGTCTCCGCCTTAACAATGATAATAATAATAATGGTGCAAAGGATTATAGCAGGAGCTGCAGTAGTCATAGTTATGCTGCTGTTGCTACTACTAATGGTTGTAGAGAATGAAGTATAAATGGTTTTGATGATATTTACCATGTCACCTTTAAAGAAATATATGTTGCTGTCTCTCATGTCAAAAAAGACACTGTCCACGTTGTTTGGTATACGGTCAGTGCCATTTGGTTTAGGACCAAAACCTTCTGAGATTTTCTTTGGCCAACCGTCAAGAACTTTAGCCTCCATGCTTTCGTACATATAATAGTGTTCACCTGAAAAGACAGAAATGATGAGCCAATTAATTGAAACATCGTGGTACCACAAAACTGGTTTATACAATATTAAGCTATTAAGAGACTAAGCCTTCGAGAAGACTCTATTGTAACTGCAGCTCGTTTAATAAGATGTCATAAAATATCTGAAGTTTATTTGAACTTATGAATCACCTGTTGGTAGTTCAATGTTTTGGTTGCTCCTTTTGACGAGTCTATAATCATAATATAACTCCTATCCACCAAGCCTTTTACTTTTATATTTCTTCTCTCTTGTAGTGGCTTCAATTATGTTTGACAGAAGTTTTTCCTCTCTTGAGTGACGGCCTTCATGTAAGTAATCACAAGAAAGCGTATAAAGAATTCGCAAACCTAACAAGAACTCAAAAATCGCGCAGGAGTGGCTGTGCGGTAAGTAGCTTGGTTACCAACCACATGGTTCCGGGTTCAATCCCACTGCGTGGCATCTTGGGCAAGTGTCTTCTACTATAGCCTCGGGCCGACCAAAGCCTTGTGAGTGGATTTGGTAGACGGAAACAGAAAGAAGCCCATCGTCTATATATATATATATATATATATATATATATATATATGTATAAGAATGTGTGTGTGTATGTGTTTGTCCCCCAACATCGCTTGACAACTGATGCTGGTGTGTTTACGTGCCCGTAACTTAGCGGTTCAGCAAAAGAGACCGATAGAATAAGTACTAGGCTTCTAAAGAATAAGTCCTGGGGTCGATTTGCTCGACTAAAGTCGGTGCCTCAGTCAAATGACTGAAACAAGTTAAAGAGTAACAGTACAAAATGTGGCGTTTTGTCTGTAATATGTTCTTAATTTATATAACTGTTTTATCAGCTCGTCTACCGGTTTCCTTTATTTTACTGTTATTGTTATGTCTGCATAACAGATATGCTGGGCTTTGATATACATATATACCGTTGTGAATATAAAGGACGAACAAGCGAATAAAAGGGCCACATTTTGTCTCGGGTTTATGCGGCTAAGATGAAGTCATACTTGGCTTCAAATAGGTAGCTTGGGTAAGCGAATTAATTGCTGTAGGCAGAGGAAATATATCATTATACTTTCCGACGTTTCCATTAGCCTGATGTACTGAAATTGCCGTATACGCTTTGAAAAAGAGAGTAAAAGACGGAATGGAGGGCCAAGTTCCGAACATGTTTGATTATAGATCTACTTGATCAAAGAAGACTTGTGGTCAAACATCAACGAGGTGCTTGCGTCATCCTATTATATGTTTAGCTAAGTGACTGTAGTAAGTTACCTTTCTTACCGGTCACTTTAATTAATACATACCTTTAAAGAAATAGGTGACGTCCACAATTCCGGGATGGTTGTAGAACCAGATGTGTACATATGCATCAATATCGCTTGGCACACCTTTCCACTCACGTGAAATAATGAGCGGATCCCCGTATCGTGTTCGATTTGCATGATTCTCGTACATCCAGTAACGGTTACCTCTGAAGAAGTAGGTATTGAAAATAAATCGATTATCTGGTCGTCTCCGAACCCAATCAAACACTGTATTGAAGGCACCTCTACAAACACCTGCAAAAAAAAGAATCAAGCAAAAATAAGATAATGTTTTGTTTTTCGTTATTAGTCAAAATTTCTCCTTTGCATCTGTTTTTTTTCTTTAAATTTCATTCTATTTTGTTACTTTTTTATTAACGATGAAGGATTCAAAGAAGGAAGCTGCTTTATCTCCCTTGCAAATACGCTGATAATACACAATTGATTTTTTTTACTCAAATAAAACCTTTGGATTTATGGGTTAGATATGACAAATGAGAAATCATGTAACAAGTTCTATGTTAAACCTTATATATAATATATAGCCTCCGATTTTTCTATCAAAAGGGCTTTTACCTAATATTTATGCGCTATTTTTTTTAAAGCTTTGCCTGCGTTGAGTATCACTGTTCAAGGAAAAAAAAAATATTTCGTGCTCGTTCGAAGTTTCTAAATCCCTACTACTACAACAAATAAAGTGCTGTAAAATAAGATAAAAGAACGTACCGTATATTTTCTGAACATCTTTCCGATCATCCCATCCCAATTCGAATTCACTATCAACGTTGCTATCTTGATTGTAAATTGCATACATAACCGAGTAATCCTTTTCGGTGTGGTTTAGGCCGAGCACATGACCAATTTCATGCACGGCCACTCGCAAGAGGTAGATTCCCTCAACAGATGGGGAGTAAATCGCCTTGAAGTTTTCATCGTCATCAAAGTGCATATTACCCGTGTGCCAAGAATGCGCAATGTCCCCTCCGCTTCCGTCGAAATCAATGTCGCAGTTTTGGTGTGCCCCTGCAGAGATGAAAAAACAGAGATCTATTTAGTATTATAGGCATTGCCATTCATTGTAATTGGCAGCAGTATAATACACGCAAACACCGTCTCTTTTCTTCAAACACACAAGCAAGATTTTGACATATAACTTACAGAATATCTCAAACGTATAATCACACTGAGTCTCTCACACAAAGCCACACCTCCGCTAACACAAACACACACACTTTCTTTCTTTCTCCACCTCTCTTTAAGTCCCTTTCTCACACAACGCAACCCGTCTCACATACACAATACTATAATAGCACGTATCAATAGTTACATACAACAACAGAATTATCTAATTATTTAGAGTAACCGATATTAGTAATGGATCGTGACTCCAGTATATCACTAATCCCATTAGACATGTGATATCTATGATCAGACATGACAAGAGACATATCTGTAACCACTTACAGATGTTGGTGATAGTGTTTGGCTACAAAAGACGGCAATGGTGATATTGTTCAGCCACATCTGCTAGTTGATATTGATGTTCGTACATATTTGTTTAACGAATGCTGCAGACATTTCAAAATATAAAATATACTGGTGCACTGCAGTAATGATATTTTAGCCTTATATATATATGTGTGTGTGTGTGTATTCACTCACCCACGCACACACGTATGAACTGAAAAGTGTTAGCAACTTTTAAACCGATTACACCAAAGCATAGTGAATCCATGTAATTATTTTAAGTCTAAATAAACCCGACAAGAATGAGAAGAGCAGCTAGTGAGTGTGTGTGAAGACATTAGGCTCAGAATCGTTATGTCGTGAGTTGGAGTTTTAGGCCGGACAACAATTGCATCCTTCGGCAGAGCACGTCATTTCCCATAGATTCCGTCCTCTCGGACGAATATAACCGCCAGTGATAGCTGGGCTGTTAATTCTGTAACGGACTGACGCTCCGTTTAAGTGAAGTTCTTATAGTCTCATTCGAGACTGCACCTAACAGCGTGCCGCAGGATTTCCAACATGCTGTATAAGACACATAACAGATATATGTGTCAGGATTAGTACTTCGGCCTTCATGGCTGAACTAGGGCTACACAAAAACAGCTATCGATATTGGCTTCTTCGTTTGACATAAACCATTTTTATTAAGGGAAAGAGAAACGGTTAATTAATCTACGCAAACAATACCAATTCTGAGATTATAGCACAGATCCGAAAAAATAAAAACAGACGGTTGCCAGCACTCCATCAGCCATAAGGCAGCACGCTTTGTACAAGGAGCTGCAAACATGCAGAAACATTGTACTGGGTTATTTACAGTGGCGCTAAATTATCCTGCAAACTAGCCTCTTTGCTATGCTGCGTTTGAGATAAAGGACGTGATAAATAGCTAATTGTGAAAACGGAGCTATCACTGTAGAGGTTTATCGATACTGTTGATATCATTAGTTAGAAAAACCCACACATGTCTGGAGATATCAGTAGTCGATATTATCAGAAGGGAATATTATAAATGTCCAAATAATTTTCTATTAATAGTGAAATAATATTACTGTATATTGCAATATTCGACGAGTAGCAAGAACATAAAATCTACAAAAGTTTACATAATAAATTATAGTCTGAAATGGTTTAAATTTTGCATTGGTGTATCATATATAACTTATATATCATTTACATTTCTTGTTAAATATTACAATCGACTTTTTATTTAAATAATTGGACGATACAATGTTAGAAAAAAAAAATGGTTTGCAGTTTTTATTTGTTTTTTGGCTTAATTCAAACTAGCTGGTTGCTCACCGGCCCTTCTATGTCAGGCAAACGTATGTTCGTATATGCTTATTTACTAAATAATAGTGAGATGGGATGGGGCTGTTTTGGTCACCACGAAACCCGAAGAACGGACCCTATAGTGTTAAAGGCTTTATTAACAAACTTAGATAATGCACCACATCAAATCTCCGAATGTTGCGCCCTCCTGTACACTTATCACTCGGGAGATCAAAGACCAATGCATTCTTGTTAAAGGACTTGTAAAATCGAAACTTGATATATAAGGTAAAAGTGTAAACATTGTTTCCCATGTTTCGCCTCCGTTATTTTCAATATCGACAAGGCAATATTGGACAATATAATGTTTAAGTGGTTAAATAAGAGGGAATATACTGCATATTACTGTAGTAATGTTAATCAGGATTTCATACATTGACCTGAGATCGAAGATTGTAATGGACGGAGAATAAGTTTGATATAGAAGGGCCGGTGAGCAACCCGGCTGTCGAACGGGGCAGCGGCACACACACAAACACTATATATATTATAAGGTTTTTAAACTTTTAAATTTTCATATTCAAAAGTTTGGCACAGAAATGTTAACATAGAGTGGTGAATAAATCGATATATCGAATTTGAAGTCTCTGTCTCTTTTGAATATGAAAATTTAAAAGTTTAAAAACCTTATAATATAAACTGTGAGAACGACCCTTAAAGAATCTAGTTAATGATCTCCTAAGGTAAGTTCTTATGCTATATTGGTAAGGGTTGCTACATCCTCTGGGAAAATTATATATATATATACATATACACGACAGGCTCTCACACATTTTCTGTCTGCGAAGTTCGATCCTCAGGTACCGGCGAACCTAGAACTGTACTAAAAGACACTTGCCCAAGATACCGCGCTGTGGAACTGAACCTGAAACCGCATGGTTACAAAACATTATTCTTAACCGCACAGCCATGCTCGCGCCTGTCTACAATATAAATAGCTCAATTTTGCAGTTTCGAAAATGAAAATGAATGTTTAAATTGTCCGCTCAATTACAGGATTAAGTGACTGTAAAATTGGCTTGTATGTCAGGTGGAAATCCCTGACAGATATAACAGACAGGGTTTCAAAACTGGATGTTCGATGGACAATCATCTGTGCCACTCACAAAGTGAAGGTAGCCCAGAGGAGAAGAAAAAAAGATATTTTCCTGTGGTGGTTTCGAACTCGAGACGCTGATAATTTCGAAGCGACTTCTTAACGATTTCAGTGGCGTTTGCGCTTTTAAACAATCAAATAAATAAATGAAATGCTTGATACGATTCTAAGGTATTTATATTATTGGTGTCAGGGTTAGTCTCGGTCGTCATCAGCTTAGTTAAATAGTGTATACAGACATACATGCATGTTTACACACACACACCTTATTTAAACTGAACAATTATATCGCGACTCAAGTTTCACGCCGCTGCGATCATCAGGAGTGATATATATATATACACAAATACACATATGTATACATTATACATACATACATATATATATATATATATATATATATATATATATGCATACATATATATATATATGCATACATATATATTTATATATACATATATATATACATATGCATACATATACATACATATAAACGTGTGTATATATATATATATATATATATATATATATATATATATATATATATATATATATCCATGTCTTTAAACTACGAGAAAAATCTTAGCTTAAATGAGGCGACAGGAATATTTCACAGACCTTACCTATAAAATTTTTATCATATCGAAAAACTTATACAATCTTTCTTTCTTTCTCTCTCTCTCAAACACACACACTCGCTCACACACATTTATATCAACAAAAGAAAACTGATATGAATCTCTACCCCCACGTA
>NC_142941.1:8612783-8615283 GCF_046866305.1 Octopus bimaculoides
ATATATATATATACACATGAACATATATATATATATATATATATATATATATATATATATATATTATATATATATATATATATATATATATGTTCATGTGTATATATATATATATATATATACACATGAACATATATATATATATATATATATATATATATATACACATGAACATATATATATATATATATATATATATATATATATATATATATATATATATATATATATATATATATATATATATATATATATATATATATATATACACATGAACATATATATATATATATATATATATATATATATATACACATGAACATATATATATATACACATGAACATATATATATATATATATATATATATATATATATATATGTTCATGTGTATATATACACATGAACATATATATATATACACATGAACATATATATATATATATATATATATATATATATATATACACATGAACATATATATATATATATATATATATATATATACACATGAACATATATATATATATATATATACACATGAACATATATATATATATATATATATATATATACACATGAACATATATATATATATATATATATATATACACATGAACATATATATATATATATATATACACATGAACATATATATATATATATATATATATATATATATATATACACATGAACATATATATATATATATATATATATATATATATATATATATATATATATATACACATGAACATATATATATATACACATGAACATATATATATATATATATATATATATATATATATATGTTCATGTGTATATATACACATGAACATATATATATATACACATGAACATATATATATATATATGTATATATATATATACACATGAACATATATATATATATATATATACACATGAACATATATATATATATATATATATATATATATATACACATGAACATATATATATATATATATATATATATATATACACATGAACATATATATATATATATATATATACATGAACATATATATATATATATATATATATATATACACATGAACATATATATATATATATACACATGAACATATATATATATATATATATATATATATATATACACATGAACATATATATATATATATATATACACATGAACATATATATATATATATATATATACACATGAACATATATATATATATATATATATATATATATATATATATATATATATATATATATATATATATATATATATACACATGAACATATATATATATATATATATATATATATACACATGAACATATATATATATATATATATATATATATATATATATATATACACATGAACATATATATATATATATATATATATATATATATACACATGAACATATATATATATATATATATATACACATGAACATATATATATATATATATATATATATATATATATATATATATACACATGAACATATATATATATATATATATATATATATATATATATACACATGAACATATATATATATATATATATATATATATATATATATATACACATGAACATATATATATATATATATATATATATACACATGAACATATATATATAAATATGTATATAGACATACATATACACTTACATATATATAAAATAATGCAATCTAAGCTAATGAAGTGAATAATGGACCTCCACGTATACACCACGTACATACATACATACATACGCGCAAACGTGTATGCATAAGCTCATACATACATAAGTACGTCACTATCAGCCATATGACGATATGATAGCGTAGTAAAATTATACATGTAGTTTGTATGTTTGTATTTATGTTTAGAAGGATTGTTGCCTTGTAATTATAAGGAATACGTTGACCAGTTTCGAACAGCTGTTTATAATAAGTCGACAACTCTTATTTTTTTTAACTTTTTCGTCTATTTGATTTTGCTTTCTTTGTTTTCCTCTCTTTATTGAAATCATTCTTTCGTTCGTCGTCGTCGTCTTTGTTTCCCAACTATTACAAAAGTCTTGTGACTAAGATCAGCGAACAGCAATTGTTGTCATTTTCATCAATCTTTGTTCCTTTTGTAGCTTTCAATCTGAGAGAATGACGGAATGATACGAGAACTGTCATACGTAAATAATAATAATAATATCCTGGACAGATTTTTTTTAATGCAACCCAAGCTACAATGTGTGTGTGTTTGTAGTTTTTGCACCAAACTCAGAAGATAATATTGCAGCTTATTATTCGTTTACATTCTTGTGGCCTGTGCTCAGGAAGCGTGCGACTTTTGGATGCGTCAGCAATTGGACATTTTATGAATACAATTGATACGCAGCTAGACGAAACTTAAGTTGCCGTCTTGCTTTCTGAGTGCTGTACAAACCACATTTAACTGTTCTATATCTTCTTTGAATCGAGTTCTCTGAAGGCAAATGATCTCCACGATAGCATG
>NC_142941.1:8620283-8622783 GCF_046866305.1 Octopus bimaculoides
CGTTAATAATATATAATTTATTTTCAAGTACTTTGGGGATTTACGAAGATTAGTTAATAGTAATTTGGACCTGTGTGAATTATGAAAGTTTTAAACATCATATCAGCGAATTCAGAACTTGATCTCTTAAAAGAAAGCTACAACAAAGTTGTAAGTCACAAGCCATTTGAGTAATATGTACCAGGCTATCTTTCAAAGTGTTACGTCGAAATTTAAAGCTGCAATTTTTTTGTTTAGTTTATTATTAAAGGAGGTACTAAAAGAGCTAATATTTATTTTAAAATATCTCCGGAGATTTGAAAAGCGCCTTTTAAATGCGTTATAGAACATTTTCATTGATGTTGTTTGCAGAATCATAGTGACCTATAATTTGGCTGTAAGTTTTAATGTCGCCGCCAGGGCTGTGTCGAGTCCTCCCTTGAGCACTTAACTACACTTGTCTGTAATGAAAATGGTACAAGATATATATTTTACTCTTCTTTGAATCACATTAAAAAAACATTGAAAATGTATGTGGCGCCTGGGCCACACTTTATTTTCATAAGTTTCCTAAGATTCAACCGAGGAAGTAATCTGTGTCAGTAATTTAACAGAAGGATGTAGGCTAATTACGAAATAATTGTTGGAGTATAGGACATTGTCATAATTTTACAGCTTCGGCATAACATTGCAATGCTATGTTGTTATATATGTCGCTTACGACGTCGAGGGTTCCAGTTGATCCGATCAACGGAACAGTCTGAAAGGAAGAAAGGCAAAGTCGACCTCGGTGGAATTTGAACTCAGAACGTAAAGACGAACGAAATGCCAACTAGCTGCCTTAACAATGATAATAATAATCCTTTCTACTGTAGACACAAAGCCTGAAATTTGGTGGAGGGGGGCCCAGTCGAGTACATCGACCCCGGTACTTATTTCATCGACCCTGAAAGGATGAAAGACAAAATCGACCGCGTGGGAATTTGAACTCAGAATGTAAAGACAACTAAGTGCCACTAAGCATTTTGCCTTTTCCGCCTTAAATACTAGATAATATTAATACAAAAACTATTACCTGCTGTCTGAACTAAAATATGAAAATTGAAAATTTATATTTCAGATATCTTTTATCTTATTGTAGTTTCAGCAGCCAATGAAACAACAAACTGCACTATTTTGTAAACCTTTTAGAATATCGTAAAATGTCCGTGTAGTTTATTTGGGGTGAAAAAAAAATGACTAGGAGTAACTACGAATATGATAACCTTGGGTGTTATAATAAATGCCTATTTAATAACGACAGGTTTTGATAGAAATATTTCATTTCAAAAAGCCAACGAAATATATCTGTGTTATTTTACAGAATGAAATTTGCAATTTTAATCTTATTAATTATGATAACCTCTCGTAAGAACGAGCAAAGACATCAGCAATTATCAGACAAAGTGATCCCTTTTTTTGCTTTCAGCAGGAGGTATACATGTCATTGATAACCAAACCATGTTGTATTATCACATTTGAAGATCTTTTGCTATGAATTACGAGGGGTTACTGAAAAGTTCCTGGTTTTGGGTGAAAGAAATTACAGGAGGATCAGTTAATTATGACTTTATTCAGCATATTCTTTTCTGAGGTTCACACACTTATTGCAGTGATCCTTTAGTTTTTCTAAGCCCTTTAAAAGAACTCGGAAGGGTTGGGCCTCCGAGCAGACCTTTCGCAATACCGTTAAAGCCAGGAACTTTTCAGCACCCCCTCTCGTATGGAGTGAACTCTAAACACAATTCGCCAGTGTAGTAATGTTCTTATTATACGTTGGAGAGAAACAGGTGTCTTAGTGATCGGTAAAAGTAAGCTATAACTGTATTCCCCACTTCTCTGTCTTCTCCCTTGCACCGCTTCTCTACTTCATTTTCCTATATCCCTTCTATTCACCAATCCCTTCCAGCTTTGTACATCAATTCGCTATGTCAGCTTACGAAAAATCAAACGGCTTCTGGTAATTAATGTTAATTCTTAAATAATAGCCATCCATTATTAATTAAGGTCATTAATCAAAACAAAAGTCACAAACCGAATCGTCCATTTACCACAACGCTTGAATTTCCTGTTTATCCCCGCGACTGGTTGCTCAATTCTAAAATATTCATTATTAGTTGAGGAATTCTATTTTCTGTCTCAACCAACTCACATATATTCAGATATAAACTACATTTAGTCTCTCAGCTTTTTCATCTTAATACGGGAGTTGAAAATGTCAAACCGCAACAGAAAACTAGGATCATATTGCTTTTATATAGAGTTCCTGAATCATTGACATTTTAAACAGAAGCCATTAGGACAGTCAATTCTAACTCAACCCACGTTGGCTCTTCATGGTTTCAATAAAACTCAACCTACTAACCAGTGGAGAGAGTATTATTTTCGCCCGATTCAAAATATTACGAACGAGTATTTTTATTTTCTTCTCGTCATATACCGAGTTCAAATCATCCTAGAGTTGTGGGATCCTTTCCTATTC
>NC_142941.1:8625283-8637783 GCF_046866305.1 Octopus bimaculoides
AGCCACAAGACTTAACGCTATATTTTCCCAGGCATAGATGGAAAAAAAAACTAGGTGAAATAAGTATTGCATCTTACCTCTGCTAAATTAAAAGAAGGAATGTCAATTAACTTCGAATTTAGCGCCAAAAAAACACGCTTGATTCTCTTCAGGGTTATTTTTTGTGACTTCAGAGTGTTTTGACTCCTATCTTTAGCAAAGCTGTTGTTTTTAAAAAAGCACCCTTGTTATATATAATTCTTTTATATATATCTATTAATTTTGCCTATACGGTTTTAGCTTGCGGTCACTAACATCAATATCACACACACACACACACACACACACACACACACACACACACACACACACACACACACACACACACACACATCTTTCAAACAATTTGTTTAAAACAAATTTTGGTAGATCTACGCAAACACGCAAAAGCCACGTGTTTGCGAGGAAGAAGGCATTATGCTGATAACGAATACTGAGGCTGGAATGTGTACCGGAAACGGAAGTTAGATTCTCTTTATTTCTTCTAGTATGTCAAAACCTTCAGAACGGATTTGACTGCTTGAAAATATCACCTCTTATGATTCACTGCTGCTATCCAACACCGTTAAGCTTTTGTTTACCTCCTCACTTCGCGTAGTAAATTAAACAATTAAGAATTTATCGTGAACAACATTGAGTACTCCCACGTCGCCTTGGGTATCTATAAGTATCTGTGTGTGTGTGTGAGTGTGTTTGCGTGTATGTGGGGGTGTCTTTGGTGACAAAAGAAAGTTACAACAATAAAAAAAAAGTCCCACACCTTGCTTCAGAATGAATGTGCCTGGGAAAAAGAAAAATTAAATTAACCGAAAAGAATAGAAAAGAGCAAAAATAATTTCTCCATAAAAGATAAAGATTGAGTAATAAATATACAAATAATAAATCAAACAACGAGAACAAGTATAGAAATAATAAGCAACTACAAAAGATAGATATAGTTTAAATAATGACCCCGTTGTCGCCGCCTGCGTCACCAACGGGGTCACAGTTCTGTGTGCGTATTATCGCCATTTTTTTTCGTTTTAATGTTTGCTGCCCGATCACCCCATTATGATGCACGCTCACACAGGCGTGCGACATCAATTTTGTGCGCACAATTATGGTGAGTATACATACGGATGTTTAGATACGCGTGTATGTGCGTTTATATTTGTGCGTGTATATGAGTATATGTGTGTTTGTGGATGTAGTGAGGGGGATCCGTAGTCCCTATTTTGATTAAAGTTTTCTTCTCGATGTATTTCGGTGTCAGAAATTGATTATTTTCTGTTGCAATGAACGATACTTTATCGTATACACACACACACACACACACACACACACACACACACACACACATATATATATATATATATATAATAATAATAATAATACATATATAATCATATATATATATATATATATATATATATATATATGTATATATATATATATTATTATTATTATTATTATTTCTTTATTGCCCACAAGGGGCTAAACATAGAGGGGACGAACAAGGACAGAGAAAGGGATTAAGTCGATGACATCAACCCCACTGCGCAACTGGTACTTAATTTATCGACCCCGAAAGGATGAAAGGCAAAATCGACCTCGGTGGAATTTGAACTCAGAACGTAAAGACAGACGAAATACTGCTAAGCATTTCGCTCGGTGTGCTAACGTTTCTGCCAGCTCGCCTGATTCCGGGTTCACTTGGGGAACCTTGGGAAAATGTGTCATCTCATATAGCTTCGGGCTGACAAAAGCCTTGTGAGTGGAACTGGTAAACGGAAACTAAATGAAGCCCGTAGTATATATGTATGTATATATTCATGTGTGTTTGTGCGTGTTTCCTGCCATCGCTTGACAACCGATGCTAGAGTGTTTATGTCCCCCGTAACTTAGCGGTTCAGCAAAAGAGGCTAGACAAAATAAGTACTAGGTTTACAAAGAATTAAGTCCTGGGGGTCGATTTCGTCGACTAAAACCTTTCAAGGCGATGCTGGAGCATCGCTACAGCCAAATGACTGAAACAAGTAAAAGAATAAAAGAAAAATGTGTATGTACGCGTGTGTTTGCATATATATATATATATATATATATATATATATATATATATATATACACGCACACACACAAGCATTGTCGCACACACTCACTTAAACGCATACACATACATGTGCGCATACACTAGTGTTTCGTTTTATACAAACAATCCTAATTATATTATTACTGTCAACAGACATAGATATCACCTATCGCACCACGACAGACTGGCCATTGTACGGGCAAACACAGCCAATGGAAACGCTACAGCCACCACAACAACCACTGCCTCCGCCACACCGTCATTACAACAACAATAGTCTATTTTCATGAGAGGTAGGGCAGCAACAAATATACGTACATATACATGTGATATATATATATATATATATATATATATATATACACATACCTACATATATACATACATATACCTATAAATATACATACATACATATATGTGTGTGTGTATATATATATATATATATATAGATATAAACAAAAAATATATAATAGTTGCATCTAAATTTTCAGTTACGCGCGCACGTCTGTTATTGTGTACATATGTATGTATGTATGTATGTATATAAACACATACGTACACAACAATAGACGTGCATATAAATATAACTATTTATGGATATATATATATATATATATACAAATATATATATATATATACACACACATATATATATACACATACATATATATATATAATGCACACAAACATACAACCGCGTGCACGCGCACACACACATATATATACATACAGACACAGTAATACACATACACATATATATATACATACAGACACAGTAATAGACACACACACACATATATACATATAAGCTGTTGATCACAAAATATGTATAGTTATATGTATGTATATAAGTGTGTGTGTATGCAAGCATATATGCCTGAGTATGTGTGTGTGTGTGTGTGTGTGTGTGTGTGTGTGTGTGTGTGTGCGTGTGTATTCTGTGATAAACAACAGACTTACTATATAAACTTAAATTCTCAGACGTTATTATAAAAAGAAAAAATTCTCTTTTGAGATTAATACTAGCTGCGGCGCAGCGGGTTAAGTAACTGGAGCACATCATGCGTGCTTTGATATTTGTGTTTCCCGTTGAAATGATAGCCATACACAACAAACAACAGCATAACGGCTGTTTGGCTCATTACCTAAATATTATTATCTCCAAATCACTGTTACTATTGCAACATATTCACTCATTCTCAATCAGTATAATGTTCGTTTTTATGTGTCAAAATTAGGTATACGATTGCTAGAGCAATTAATTCAACGTCTTATTGGATTATCACGTTCGTTATCATTTCAAAAGCAGGTGAGCCTGCTTAGAATATTCTATTGCATTTAGTATTTGCTTGTTGCCCATGCACTTGCTCAAGATACAGCGTAATAACTCGCAGTGCCATAATAATATTAGGGACGAAACCTAATTTCATACGGTTTTCTAATAACTCTACTTTAATGATATCAATTCACTTCATGCGCAGTAGTGTGGTAAGAAGCTTGCTCCCCAAGCATATTATGCCGTGTTCAGCTCCAATGCGCGGCACCTCGGGCGATTGTCTTCCAATGTAGTCCTTAGTCGATTCTAAGAATTTAATAATAGTTATGTATGTGTTTTTTCGTGTTTTGTTCGAAAGGTAACCACTCCTGAAGAAGTGCCAAATGTCTAAATCCAATGGACCAGTCACTGGATAAGTTTGGCATAGAAATGTTAACATAGAGTGGTGAATAAATCGATATATCGAATTTGAAGTCTCTGTCTCTTTTGAATATGAAAATTTAAAATTTTAAAAACCTTATAATATATATATATATATATATATATATATATATATATATATATATATATATATATAAAATATACAAGAATAAGGGCAGAGAATCGTCAATTAATAATAGAATTAATAATTAACAATTTTGCCAAGTAGTTCAGTATGAAAAAAACCTTTATCGGTAAAACTATTTATCATCATAAATATACAGGGATTAGCAATTGAGTTGCTTCTCCAACATACTGAAAATTTAGAAATAGCAGTCAAAGAACTACTGATTCCAAACTACAAATTTTTCTGTAAAGCGGATGGCGATATCTATGGCACACATAGAACAAAAAACCGGAGGGAAAAGCGTAAACAAACCAAGCCTTTAGTTAATTGGATACGAATCGTTTCATGGTTAAGTGAATGGAAATTTCACTATTCCAATCTTCAGCCCAAATATTCTGATAAATTTGAAAGTGTCTCTAAAAAAATTCACGGTAATTTTTGGCCATGCGACACCAAAAATCAACGATAAGAAAGGCACTTACGAATTCATCGGCTAGTGAGTTCAGGCATCCCACCTCAAAAGAAATCTATTCCATGTGCGTCACAAATAGTCCCGTATGAAAAGAAGTCCCGTGTGGAGGGATTACGGTTTAACCATCTAACTTAGAGATATCAAATATAAAATATACAAGAATAAGGGCAGAGAATCGTCAATTAATAATAGAATTAATAATTAACAATTTTGCCAAGTAGTTCAGTATGTGTGCCATAGATATCGCCATCCGCTTTAGAGAAAAATTTGTAGTTTGGAATCAGTAGTTCTTTGACTGCTATTTCTAAATTTTCAGTATGTTGGAGAAGCAACTCAATTGCTAATCCCTGTATATTTATGATGATATATATATACATATATATATATATATACATATATATATATATATATATATATATATATATATATATATATATATATATATATATATAAATGATACAAAATGGGACAAGAACGCAAAACATCCAGACAGTTAGGTGATACAAGAAAGGGACAACAAAACATCCAGATAGATGATACAAAGGAAACAACAAGGACAGGTCATTCGGAGTTAGCCGAAATTGCGAAGATAATCTGGATCTCGACTGAGGAAAGAAAACAGAAATTGTATAAAAGAACGCTGAATGTGCTATGTCGATAATCGAAAAGTTCAGCCCTGTCATAGCCATGTTAAAGTGATTATACTTGGGAATTACATTAATGGTGTGGAATGTCTGTGGAATACTTGGCCACTTCAAACGTTAAATCACTGAAACAAGTAAATGATAAAAGATATATGTGAACAGATGTGCGTTGCTTAGAGAGCCTGGAGACATCCTTTGCTGTTGTAACAGCCTTAATCTCGTCCTTTTTCTTCAGGATGGTGTAGATCATCGACCTGCTTCGGTCGTATTGACATGCTATGTCCACCACACGCACTCCTCTCTCATGTTTACCAAGGATTTCCTTCTTCAATTCTATCGTAATCAGCTTTTCCTTCTCTTCAAAACTGTCCCTTGCTCTAAGCTTCTTAGGACCCATGGCTAACACAACTAATTATTATAAAATAACAGCAAAAAAATGCACAAAATTAAACAATATCATTGAGAAAAAACACAATAGGGATGCTGTGACAGCGAGATAAATATGTGAACTGAGCGAGCGGAGACTTCGCTTGTCGGGAGAGCGTGTGCGAACTCAGCACCGACTAGCGGTCGTTTGTATGAAACTCGCTCGTACTGCGAATTTCCGCTCGTATTTAAAGACAAAAATTCGCACGAGCCTCGGTTCGTACAGCAAATTACTCCTACAATAGTGCACTCGTACTGTAAGGTTCTACTGTGTGTGTGTTTATGTATGTATGTATATATATATATATATTTGTGTGTGTGTGTGTGTGTGTGTGTGTGTGTGTGGACATATGTATGTGTCTGTATATATCTATATATGTATGTGTGGATGTGTGAGTCAGTGTGTGTTTGTGTGAACGAGTAGTGTATTTGTAAGAGTTTGAAATCTAATTTAATATTCTTTCATCTAATGCGGTATGCAAATCAAGTTTATTGTTCTTTTCTCTTCATTGTAAGGCCGTTATTGCATTAGGACAAATTTGGAATTAATTCAGACAAACTTATTGCTACGCCGTTTAAATCCGTAGCTCTTTTCTCTCTTTCACATTCATACAATCACATTCATAATTTCTTCCTCACTGTTTCATAAAAGCAGAAAAGAAGCAATCTATAGTATAGCAATCTCCCAGTTCATTTAACTCAATGGAATGCTAATTAATGTCATGTGGGCCATTTTAAACTAAAACAATTAACCGTGTTGAGAATCGACAATGATCATATAATCACGAGGACAGGTAATATTCAGCAATTCATTCGCACGTCATCAAATAACGTTACTCGATTTACACTCATCGCGTGTGTATGAGTATATATATGTATATATATATATATATATATATATATATATATATATATATAAACAGATAAGATCGCTCACACACACACACACAAAGACATAGTATAAACATATACATATTGTGCATGTGTATAAATGCGTCTGATTGATTCGTACGAAAGTGTAAATATACGTAAGGAAGTATATGTGCATTTGTTTGTAGGGGTAGCAAGACAGGCCTTACAATACAGTTCTACTTACCACACAGACACTCCTACGCCTATATACGTCTCAACCTTATATTTTAAAGATTATACTACTGAGTAAGCAAATTTCGTCAAGTAAAATAATTATGTAATGTTTCTGTTGATACTAAGACCTTTAGGGAACATTTCCTTAATAAATAGGTAAATAGGGATATTTTATTGTTTTAAAAAATAACAGTTATAATAAATTTGTCGGAGGTACAAACATTGACAATGCTTCTAAGTTTCATTTTAAAGTGAAATTATTGCATTATTATTTCCTTGTATAATTTCTTATAGAAGACTGAGCCATGCCACATCGCAGAATATTCAAATGCATGCTGCAAGTAATTCAAATCTTCTACTTCGAGCAGGAAGCCTCAGATATACTGAGAATTCGAAGCGATATGTTAAATGTTTGCATTATTGTAATAAGCGCGAATGACGTAATTTCCAGCGCGTACAGAAACCGGGAATAAAACATTTACGCGAGAGCGAGAGCAAGGACAAGTGAAATGATAAGTACACTAATGTATTTTGAAAGCCAGGACGTATGAAGCATAGAATTAGATTATGATAAGGTAACATACATTAATCATCACTTATGTTATAAGTGTTTATATAAACCTATAACACTGACTCACAAGAAAAGCTAAGAGAAACTTCTACGTAGTCGTGCGATTTATTAAGAGTAACAACAGCCATGTCTTTTTTCAGCTAAGTCCTTGAACTTCTTCAACTTTATAGAAAAAAAAAATTGGTATTCTTGCAGAACAATTAGCAAAATCAGTTGTGCATTATGTGGTCCCAAATCTTTTCTGACAATGTGTTATATACCGTACATACATACATACATACCCTTACACATAATATAAATATATATATATATATACATACGTACATACATACATACATATACATTCACACATCTATGTTGTGAAATTCAATTATTTTATTCCGACATACACACACAAAAAACCCCACCTCCTCGACTACTAACACTAATATTTATTTCTGGAGAAAATGATATTTTAAAAGCCACCAACAGTCGTCCATGAATGACACAGAATGTCATGTAATGGTGCCTTATCTAGAAACGCAATATGGTTTATACTAGGCTATCATTAAATAATTTCTGAGAGGAGATCAAACATTTTTCGTGTCAGAAAAAAGTTTAAATTTCATTTCCCCCGAAAATTTCACCGAATAAGACTTTCAAAATCAATTTTAGTTGAAATTCCTGATTCTGATTCTATTCAAGAATATTCGTAGATATTTCGCAGTTGTTTTAGTGTACGTAATGAATGATCTAAAAAGCAGAGAGAGGGGGGGGGGGGAACAACAAAAAAACTGAAATGTGTTGGAAACTACGATAACGCAGAAAAGTCTTTTTCTTTTTTTCTTTTTTTTTTTGTCTTTCTATTCTTATCAGACTGAAAAGAGAGAACAAATATTTTGAGTCTGCAATGCTTAATGTGAAAGAGAGGAAGGTTAGGTTTAGTTTTGAATGTCTAATTTTCGCCCTGAATGTATGTAAATGTGTTAGAAATAAAGGACATTACTCACTGAATTATATTCAAAATGGAGTCTTTTCGGAATAAAAAGAGCTGATGTAATGGAGAGGTGTAGAGAGTAATTGTAGAAAACATTTAGACAGAATAATTGTGAAGTATTATCAATAGGAAATGGTTGTTGATGAATCGTTATGTTTTCGGGGGTAGCTAAGTACAGATTTTAACACAAAGACTGTTATTCAAAATCTTGGGAACCGACATATAGTTCAAGACAGTAGCCTGATACTTACACTCATGTGAATAAAATAAAATAAAAATTTCCCCTTATTATTCAATGTAGTCAGGAAAGAAATACCTAAACCATTGTCCAGTATTTTTCAAAAACAATCTAATGGTAAACATTTTACAACTTCACTATAAATTTTGCTCCACTACTTCGTCGGCAAATAAAGCGAAAGTGTAGAATATGGAATAATTTGGAGAAATTAATGACAATGACATTTGGGATTAAATTATCGTTTCCCAGATAATGTAAGGACAGTATTTAGAATTTTCAAGCAAAATTCACGGTGTAACCAAATTTTGTAAAAGGAAATGGCGCTACCTACCTACCTACCTACCTATCTATCTATCTATCTATCTATCTATCTATCTATCTATCTATCTATCTATCTATCTATCTATCTATCTCACTGTGTGTGTGTGTGTATAAATATAAAGGCGGTGAGCTGGCAGAATCGTTAGCACGCTGGGCGGAATACTTACCGGTATTTCGCCCGTTGCTATGTTTTGAGTTCTAATTCCACCGAGGTCAACTTTGCCCTTCATCATTTCGGGGTCGATAAATTAAGTACCAGTTGAGTACTGGCATCGATGTGATCGACTGCCCCCTCCCCACAAAATCCAGGCTATGTGTCTACAGTAGAACGCTGCAATAGTAAAACATGCCTGAAAAATTTGAAAAATTGAAAATTTACTTATTTTCTATACAGTATTGAATTGTGTGTGTTTGTGTGTATGTATGTAGGTATGTATATATGTCATTTCATGATTTCTTGCCCATAGGGAAATAGTCGGTTTCTAACCTAGATCCAAGGCTCCTTCATTGGAATTTCGACATCAGCAACAGGGTATTTTTGTATGTATGTATGTACGTATGTGTTCTCACGCATATAGTCGCATATCTAGACATGCTAATATATATTCAAATGATAAACATCTGGAAAGTTTTACACATTTTTACAGTTCCAGTGATGGCTATGTATATCGGTACTTAAGCAATGTGGCCCCACAATTAGATAATATCAGAGGGAAACTGTCATATCTTAAGCAAAAGATTATATTGAGAAAAATTAACCTCCTAGGCGAAGCTGAGAAAACTTTATATTTCAAAGCTTATAATTAATATATTTCAAAAGATATGGTTGACTGGATAATTAGACAACTGTAATTAAGATAACATCATATAGTTTTTCCCTTCCTAAATTAAGTCCGGATTCGTCCGGAGTCAACGTCACTGCTTATCTGCCCAGGGATGGTAATGAATCACTAGAATAAAGTATTACATTCTTTTTCTCAATAAAACATCCCAAAGAAACTGGTCAAAATAAATATCAGTGATATTCTGAGGATCGCTGTAATCAGGTTTATCCCAACGTCGAGGAGTAGATTCAACAACCAGTGGAAATAATCTTTATCAAAAAGTCAGTCAGAATCCCCTTTGATATTACTCTTACTCTTTTACTTGTTTCAGTCATTTGACTGTGGCCATGCTGGAGCACCGCCTTTAGTCGAGCAAATCGACCCCAGGACTTATTCTTTGTAAACACACCAGCATCGGTTGTCAAGCGATGTTGGGGAGGGGGACAAACACAGACATGCAAACATATACACACACACACACACACACACATATATATATATATATATACACATACATACATATATACGACGGGCTTCTTTTCAGTTTCCGTCTACCAAATCCTTCGCAGGTAGAATAAACCTTACTTGTAATTAAGTGATCAACGAAAGTTGAAATATCAGGTGAATTAAAAGAAAACGACTGTGTTATCGTGTGCTGCTATCTGACATATCAATTCACGTAGTTGACTTAGAAAGCAGAGATTAACTTTCACTTTGGAATGTTAAGTCAGAATCAAAAGAAAATACCCATGTCAACAGTATATGCAATCTGAAAGACAACGGTTTTACGTTTTAATGAGAAAGCTTCAGAACATGTCAAATCAGCATAACGGATGCTGAGCCACTGTAAAGCAATATGGCGGAATGTGTTATTTTTTTTTTCTTTTTGCGTATGCTTTTCTTTTTTAAAATACACCTCCACAGCCACACATGCGAACACCCCCCCACACACACACATACAAAGAAAAAAAAACACTTTTTTTTCTTCAAACTGTCATTTTCAGTTCTCACACCGGTATTTCTTTTGTGCTTGAGACGAACATAATTTGTTATGAGTAACAGGATTCAATAAGTGAACCAGCAGAGTTTAAGAAGCAAAATATCTTTAAATAGTATATCGCTTGAGGTTATATCACAATAGAACACAATAGGAAGTATAAATTGCCTTAAACTGAAACAATAGATATAAAAGTTTTCCATGAGAACCATCCAACACAGCGCAATTATCAAAGAATACGACGCGATGTGAATATTTGATATAAAATAATTTAAACACACACAGACACTCTCGTCTGACTGTCTGTCAGACTGTCCGTATGCAAGCATGTATGTATGTATGTATGTATGTACGCAAGTACACCTACACATAGTTCTTAAATAAATACCTAAAACGCTAATGTCTATAAATAAACGTGTGAAAATGTTGAAGGTGGCAAGAGAAAGGTGAGGAGACGTTCTTAGAAATAATGTAGAAAAATGTATGTTTGTATACGCACACAAGCACAGTGTACCACATACATACATAGCACTGGATGTACAAATACACTACAGAATCGTATGTTAACATCAATTCACGATATATAATAACCAACACCTGTATGTATACAAACGGCATCCTCGCAGATCACAACACAGACATTCTCGGGGAAAACAGTATTTTCGTAGTCCCATATACAATGTATACTAATAAATTTAAAAGCCCCCGTGCCCCAGATACAAAATTGTTAGTCAGGGAAATGAATAAGCTCGTCCATTTCGAGGAAAATCTAGCGATGACTTGCAGCAGTCGCTAAAAGTGATGTGTCGATGTAATTACAGCGAAAATAAATCTTACAAGGAATAACAATGTTTTGTTAGTGACTGCAAGTGTAACGTATATATATATATATATATATATATATATATATATATATATGTAATATCATATGTGTATATATGTTTGTTGTGCGTACATAGGTACGTATATACTTATGTATATATAAATGTAAAACTACCATATATATATATATATATATATATATATATATATATATATATATATACATATATACATATATATATAAATATGGTAGTTTTACATTTATGTTACATACGTTTATAAGACTAATGTAATAATATATGTAACTCTCTCTCTCTCCCTCCGTGTATATATATATATATATATATATACACATACATATATATAAAACACATCTTTTACAATCATTTGCTGTATGTGAATGCGTGCATGTGTGTGTGTGTGTGTATATATATATATATATATATATATATATATATATATATATATACATATATGTTCAAACGGATATATATATCGCTGATGTGCAATTATATTTAATCGAAGCCCTCTGAAATAAAAACAAACACATAAAACACTGAAAAGCGCAGATCTATTGAGAATGTGGGAGTCATTGAGACTCCCACCGACTTCTCGTAAATTTACCCCCTGACATGCAAAACTAACTGAGATGACATTCACCACGGAATCTAACCACAGAAGTTTGTTTTTTCCCCCCCTCTCATTGTTATTTCTTCCCCTGTTTTTAATCTTTCTATTGTCATCGCTATTGTCACAATTTACGCTTTTTGCGTTTGTTCATACATATTATTAGTATTACTATTACTATTATTATTATTATTATTATTTTTATCATTATTATTATCTGTTCGTTGTATTAGTGAATGGCGTCGCCGGTGCCGACCATGGTGTAATGACATTACCTACTGTTGTGCTCTGACTTTTTTTTGTTTTTAGTTCATTGACACCATTTGCTATTGTCATTGATGTTGTTGTTGTTGTTGTTCTTCACAGGATACTCTTCCACGCAAAAATAGAATGTCTTTCTTTACTAGAGAATGCATGCTGTTTTCAAATATTCCCGCTCGAGGCTCGAAATGCTTCTTTCAGTGCATGTGTGTGTGTGTGTGTGTGTGTAGACATCAGTACTAAAAAGCAAATGGAATCACGTGACATTTTGTTCTGCAAATACTTGCATTACAGAAGTGGTTTGC
>NC_142941.1:8640283-8671170 GCF_046866305.1 Octopus bimaculoides
GTGTGTGTGCGATGTGTGTGTGCGATGTGTGTGTGCTCGTGAATTGAAGAATTAGTAGTAATAGTTTAGCTGGAAACCTTTCGTGAAGTTTGGTACACATACATCGTTTGGTCAGAAGGTAGGCAATGCCAATGACCCGTTATAGTGTCTCCAAGAACTTAATAGTATAAAGTAGAGGCCATCGTGTCGTACTGTCTGAAGTCACCTTTCTGTCAATTCTATGGCCTCTGCTTTGGAAGCTGGGCTGCTTTTCTTGTAACTTGACGAATAAAGCAAAGATTTCCCAAAATATTGCAAAACATATGACTTAACACAATAAAAAGTGTGTGTGTGTGTGCTCTTTTACATTCCAGATTTAATTAGACATTGCAGTATAGATCTCTTTTCTATGTATCTGAAAGATGAAATATGACCGAAGTAATATTGTTTACTCTCCACAATTGCTACGTAGTAGATAAGTACTATATCAAAGCCTAGTTTGATGGCGTTGACGTTCTATATACGATTGCCGTTTTATACATATACGTATGTGTGCGTGTGAGGGCGGTGCTGGTGCATATAATTTAGTTTCTGAAATTGCAAATCTGAAAAAATACAAAAAAAGTCGTTTTGCGTCCTTTTCGGTGATATTTCCCCAGTAAAATTTCAATTTTGAAAGAAAGACACAAGGAAAGAGAAGGGGGATAAGACAAGAAGAAGATGGTGATGATGATGATGATGATGAATAAAGTTTGACACAGATTTGATTAGTCTCCTTAACTGCGATACTCCTCAAATTTTCTCCTAAAGTCTCTATCGTTTTCGTTTTCATTCCCGAAGTGTGTGTGTGTGTGTGTGTGTGTGTGTGTGTGTGTTGACACATACATATAGTAAAATCTAAATATGTAATATATATATATTGAATCAATTACGATTAACCAGCGAAATGTAAGGGCATAGGTTACTAATAACATGGCACTTATAACATTTATCTTTTCATAGGTCGTGTGATATAGTTTCGTACTTAACACTCGAGCTCTCCATCTCTGCTTCACATATATTTCGAGTCCCACCATTATATATTAATTTACTGAACCACCGTCATGTCTATTAATTAAGATATAAACCGAAAAATCACGATGATTTAAGGGGAGAATATCACTAACAACTGTGTCTCTTAATTAATACTACGTGAGCGGCCTTTTTTTTTTTCCCTTATTCTTTATCTTATTTTATTGAAGTACTAAACATGTCTTTCCCCAGTCGACACAACTTAAATTGAATTATTCAGGGACGAGAGTCTCGGTGATATAGTAGGTCCAAGTTGATCAATTTCTACTGGTAGTAAACCACTTAACAGCGTAAGTAGGTGGGATGTGTCTCTGATAACGATTCTAGCTCTATAAATGACGTCTTTGTGCGTCCTATTCTAAATCTATACATCTATTAAGAGCGTAGCGTTATGAGGGATGAGGCATTGATCGTTACTATCCAGCTGTGATACGTGCAGTGATCAGTTTACCGTACAAGTTACGTTTCTAATCTGCTCCAAGCCGAAACATCGAATACAACAAAATAAACGAGTAATTTCATTATGACCTCCCATAAAACTGAGTAACTTCACTATGACCTCCCATAAAACTTAAGAGAATCTAACAATAAACAAGTCACTGCGACGATTTAAAATAGAAGATTTAAACTGACTTTGTATTTATTTATCTATATATTTTACTCCTAAGATTGAGAAAACAAAATTGTAGTTGTTTTCGGTTTTCAAAAGAAAAGAGCTACTTTATTTTAGCAATGTTTTTCTATTTGCCTGTAGTTGATGATTTTGTTGACGGTGGGGTTTTTTTTGTTTTTTAACTTCACGGCGTTTGGAAATACAAGTTTTCTAAACATACAGACTACTACACAGGTTATTTATTCGTAGAAAAGCAGAAAAAAATAATGGAAACCAAACTGTGAATACTTGGGTTTCAAACCAATTATTCCACTAACTTAACAAACTAAGTGGGACGTATATGGCAGCGACTAAAATATAAACCCCTTCAAGAATTTTTTTTTGTTAAGAATATATTTAATTAGCACACACACACACACACACACACACACACACATTTAGGTAGGTAGATATATGTGCGAGCGTGAGTGTGAACATAGGTGTGTGTACGCATGAATATATGTATCGGTGTGGTATGGGTATATATGTGCATATATTTTCCAGCGTTTACGAAAGTCCATGGATGTGTTTGTGTGTGTGTTTAATTTTGTTTTGGGTGTTCTTGTTTTTCTTAGCAAGAGGAATATTCCGTTTTTTCCCTACTCTTAGTCAAGTAATTTAGAATACATTTTTTTCTGTTATTACATTTAATATTTTATTTAATTTCAGCTTAAGCATTTCATCCCTATTATATTTACAAGCAGCTGTTTCGACATTGCGTGTCATCTTCGGTGCAAACTATTTCAGAGAATTTAGTAACTGTTTTAATTAATGATAGTATGGTCTTCAAGAAATGATAAAAATATAATTTACCTAATGTCGGCAAAATGGGAAAATTTGAAGTTTTTCCTTCGATCGAAGCACAGAATGGTTTATATACAGGTCGACAGAGTGATCTAGTATAATGCATCTTTTCATTGTTAAAGAGTTACAGGACATAGTAAACTTCCAAAATAACGGTTTCTTTTTCAAACTTACGAGTTTGCTTCTGTATGAAATTGCTCACATAACTCATAGATGATATTTATTGAACAGAAGAGCAGTGAACTGAAGAACAACAAAATCTAATACAACATTTCAGATGTCTTCGAGATGTGAGGCGAGTGCTAAATCGATCGTTTGGCCATTATATATACCACTTCTGCAAAACTTGAGTAAAAATATGTCATTTATGCCTGTTGCACCCACCATATATATATATATATATATATATATATATATATATATATACCGGAGTAAGCACATGATTTTCTAACAAAACTGTCCGATGAACGGGAACGTGAAACTCAGAGTAACAGTCTTTTGTTATATTTCTGCTGCTTTTAAATAAAGTGTATATATATATATATATATATATATATATATATATATATATTCAGATAAAGGTTATAAACCTCATTGAGGAATAATGAAATCCAATGAAAACTCTGGTTAGTTACCAATCCATAGAAAGTTCAACTATAAGGTAACCATATAAACCGTGGTTCATATATTTATATATTTAAAGAATAAGGAGAAAATGGAGTGGTAATTAATAAAATACTACTTATTAATTATAAAATATGACATTTCTGACAGCTGTTTCGATTCAGTAATCTTCAGATAATTAATCTATAAAATTAAAATCGTTTTCTTTTCTACTTCTCAATACGATAAGAAATCCCATAAAACTCAACAATTTTGCTAAAAATGGAGAAGTGATGTTGAAACATATAAGAGAATTTTAGTGCATGGAGGCGATCATTTCATAAAATTTTCTTATACATTTTAACATCTCTTCGCCATTTTTAACAAAGGTTTTATGGGATTTCTTTCCATAAATTCACAACACATCATATACAGGTATTATTTTCATATTCGCAAATTTACGCCAGTAAGCTGCCGGCAAAATATGAAGAACCAATATTAGAAATCTTCTTTTTTTTTTGGAAACCTCCAAATTAAAGGACGAATCTAATTCAACCTTTTTACACCTATATATATATATATATATATATATATATATATATATAAAACATGGGGAAAACAATCCTGTATATATATATATATATATATATATATATATATATATATATATAAAAAACATGGGGAAAACAATCCTGTATATATATATATATATATATATATATATATATATATATATATATATATATATATATATATAAAACATGGGGAAAACAATCCTGTATATATATATATATATATATATATATATATATAAAACATGGGGAAAACAATCCTGTATATATATATATATATATATATATATACACATACACATGATGCGGAACATAGAAGTTAACTCACACCACCGTTTCCCTATAGATTTCTTGTAATATTGAAATACAAAATAAAATACAAACCGTCGATTTGAATTATTTCTTATAATTTGCATTGTTATGGTATTAAAAATATTACACACACACACACACACACACACACACACACACACACACACACATATGTATATATTGATCTGTTCGTCTAACCAGTGGGGTGGCATCATTCTGAAGCTAAAACGATGCAAGTGCATTGTGACTAGTGATATATATAACATCCGCTAGTCTAATGCACCTTCTTGTTGTTCATACACCCGTCTTCGTCTTTTGTTTTTCTGTAAATTTCAACTATATATATACATATATATACATACATATATATACATATATATACATATATATATATATATATATATAGTGAGTTCAAAAAAGAAAAACGACAAAAAAAAACAACAACGCAAGGACGTGATACAGATATTGTGTTACTGGACGCTCGGAAAAGGAAAGAAAGAGAGTTTGACGTTTCGAGCGGAGCTCTTCGTCAGAAACATAGGAAAGTCCAAAGAAGGGAAGACGGAGGAAGTAAAAATCGCCAACGATATACACGAGGTTACATACACAGACAAATTGATATACATACGTGTACAATTGTATAATTCTTACGCAGCTAGATTAATATAACTGGCATCAATTTCATCTATAAGTTTCTGTTTGCATTTCTTTGTGTAAGTTCGTAGTGTGTGTTTATAAACCTGTACAAATATGTTTCAAGTAGCAAAAAACATGTAATGAAAACTTTCTATTCCTGGATAACAATTTCTATACTTAAACTGTCGAAGAATTCAGACATCGTCAGTTTTCCATTCCTTGGCGTTGCAATTGATACGTCATTCTATTTTGCCTGTGACAGAATACGTAATTACTTTGTAATGTTATGCAAATCGACAATGATGTAAGTCAAGGAAATATAGAAGTCTTCCTTTGTGGTTGGGCATCATGTTTGCTATGAACGATACATCATGGATATAACGTTGTTTCAGTTGATTTTGATGTATATGCTTTTCGGATACACGTATTTTTAACGTATTTTACAAAATCAAAAAAAGCATGAGAGAGAGAGAGAGAGAGAGGGAGAGAGAGAGAGAGGGAGAGAGAGAGAGGGAGAGAGAGAGAGGGGGAGAGAGAGAGAGGGAGAGAGAGAGAGGGAGAGAGAGAAAGAGAGAGAAAGAGAGAGTGAGTTCGTATCCTGTTGCTGGCATTTCACTTCGATAAACTGGTGCTTATGTTGCTTATATCATTTACCAAGAACAGGAGGTAAAATAGTATTATTGTGGAAATGTGTGTGTGTGTGTGAGGAGGCGTGTGTAGGTGGGAGTTATAACATTTCATGAAGGTACGTCGAACTTACTGGAAACTAATTATTTATTCATTCGCTCGCAATGTTGGGGAGTGTATTCTTTCACATTTCAAAATTATATATATATATGTGTGTGTGTGTGTGTGTGTGTGTGTGTGTGTATGTGTGTGTGTGTGTGTGTGTGTGTGTGTGTTATTGACGTTGGAAGAATTGATAAACTTTGAGAGAACGTGAAATAATTCTTCTTTATCGTTTTGAGCAGTAGAACTCAAAGCAGATAAACCTATATAAGGAAAGCAGGTAAAGTTAATTATGACGTTTGGAGTAAGTTCTTTGGAATACAGATACAGAGTGGAAAGAAGAAAAGGCGGGAAAATCTAAAGAGGAAAAGATAAATTCTATGCAAGGTAGCTCATGTGTGTTTGTGTCTGTTGGTTAGTTTTCAAATATGTCTACAGGATGCCACGGTACCTTCTCCACCTGAATGTCAAAAAATTTTCGATGTTGAACAATCATTTTTGGCAATTAATGGGATAATATTCATTAGTAACTTATGCTATATTAAAGACTCATGTGTTCATTCTTACATGTGAGAATATTGAACGAAATTCATGTGGTATTCGACATTGAAGCTAAAATAAGAAGAAAACTGAATGAAAAACAAACTAAGAGTTTTAATCTGCAATTCTTTTATCGTAATATATTGAACCTGAAAATGCCTTAGAATTATAGGAGACATCTGAAGATGTGAATATATGGATCGAATCATTTACTCATGCATCAGGTTAAGGTTTCGGTTCTCGGACCGTGCAACGATTTGTGTCTTTAACCAAAGCACTTCGTTTAACGTTCTTTAAGTCCACTCACCTGAAAATGAGTACCGTGACAAATGTGTGTTTAAATCTGAAAACGACTATCGTTTCGTCCGTGATACAGTACGGTACTTTCAGTAGCTTACACACCTCGGAAACCGGGTTGAGCCCCGGGCTAATTTGCTTGTACCCTCGAGACAGACTCATTCCTGTTAGTCAGCCGATAGCCATAAATCTGGTGATAGAAGGGTTCCCGCCAATCTAAATTACCCCGTACACCAATACCAAAGGCGCCCTAACAATACTCTCTTTTACTTGTTTCAGTCATTTGACTGCGGCCATGCTGGAGCACCGCCTTTAGTCGAGCAAACCAACCCCCGGACTTATTCTTTGTAAGCCTAGTACTTATTCTATCGGGGTCTTTTGCCGAACCGCTAAGTTACGGGGACGTAAACACACCAGCATCGGTTGTCAAACGATGTTGGGTGGACAAACACACGCACACATATATATACATATACGACGGGCTCCTTTCAGTTTCCGTCTACCAAATCCACTCACAAGGCTTTGGTCGGCCCGCGACTAAAGTAGAAGACACTCGCCAAAAGGTGCCACGCAGTGGGACTGAACCCAGAACCATGTGGTTGATAAGCAAGCTACTTGCCACACAGTCACTCCTGCACCTATACAATAAGATCTCTGAAAACTTCCATGCCTTCCTTTTTACCATAGAAATTCATCAAAGAATTACAGAATGGTGAGTTGCAAAAAAATGGCAATGAAATAAATACTGTACCACAGCATATTGTCTTGTCCCACGGCATTTTGAGTTCAAATAAAGTTGGAGTCAAACTTTACCTTTGATTCTGTTTTTCTAAGGTCAATAAATTATGTTTATTGTATTGGGATGTATTCAAGCGATGTGTAAATGTTCTGCTGCAAAAATTGGCTTTGAGCCAAGCGAAAAGACATCAATAACTTTATTAGCATGTTGGCATAACCAGAGAATTTTGGATTAGCTTGTGTCACATTCCTGGCAATAACATCCATTCTGTTATAAACTAGAATTCAAGACGATTACTGGTGGATTTTGCTAGCAAATACCACCTGAACAAAGAGCCAGTCAAAATATAGATGGGGTCCCGAAGACTTTCATTGAAAGGAAGTATTTACATTTTAAACAGGGCTTTTTACTACGTCAAACTAACAGCATTTACGTTTCTTGGCGCTTTATCTATCTATCTATATATATATATATATATATATATATAAACATTTTCTTAAAGCCCTTACTTATTTTCTTAAAGCCCTTACTTATTTTCTTAGAGCCCTTACTTGTAGTTAGGTTTTCCTGGGGGGAGAAAAATGAGTTGTTTATTGTTACGCATATGAAACACGTTTTTCAAGTGAGAGGTGTCGATCGCCTGAACAAACCAAATCTATAAGTCATTTAAGACGTAGATATGTGAACTATCGTTACATTTCTTTCTCGAGAAAATTTGCGGCACTTTGATTGACGTGCCAGAAGCAACGCTGGTTAGAAACACGATCCTCGTCTATTTAATTTAATTTGTTATTTTGGGTTTATATTTATGTAGTGTGGCTTTTCTTTTTCGTAAAGCGATTGCGTGAGGCTGGAGATGATGAGGATGTTAATGATAGCACTGGCAGTGTTAGGAGTAATTACTGCAGTAGTTGCCATCTTCTTGCAGGCGGTGCCGACGGAAACGAAAGAGAGGTAGCTGTTCTTCGAAAGTCTCGTTTATTCTAGTATAACAACAAAATCATCATCATAATAATAATAATAATAATAATAATATTATCATGGCGGCGAATGGTAGAATTGTTAGCATGCTGGGCGGAATACTTAGCGGTATTTCGCCCGTCGCTACGTTCTGAGTTCAAATTTCGCCGAGGTCGACTCTGCCTTTCATCTTTTCAGGGTCGATAAATTAAGTACCAGTGAAACACTGGGGTCGATGTGATCGACTTACTCCCTCCCCCACGCAAATTTCAGGCCTTATGCCTATAGTAGAAAGGATTATTATTATTATTATCATTATTATTATTAAGGCAGCGAGCTGGCAGAATCGTTAGCACGCCAGGTGAAATGCTTAGCAGCAGATCGTCCGTCTTCACGTTCTGAGTTCAAATCCCGCCGAGGTCGACTTTGCCTTTCCTCCTTTCAGGGTCGATAATTTAAGTACCAGTTACGTTCTGGGGTCGATCTAATCGACTGGCCCCTCCTCAAAATTTCAGGCCGAAATTGCTGCCCCTGTACCAAGAAATCGATACTACTACTACTACTACTATTATTATTAATTATTATTATCATTAAGGATGGCAAACTGGCAGAATTATTAGAGCCAGTCAAATACAGGAGGCGAGAGGGTGAGGGGAGAGAGAGTTCGAAGGAATCTACTAAACCCCCTCCCCCACCCCCCACCAAAAAATAATTGCTGGCCTTGTGTCCTAATTTGAAACTACTATTAATTCTACTGTTGTTACTACTCCTCCTAGTAGTGGTAGTAATAGAGAAAATTCGTTGAGGATATGCTTTGATGATGTTGTTTATTTTATTTCTTCTTCTTTACCGTTTTATTTATAGCAAACACCGTCTGCTAGATCTGGAAGACGTACAAATAACACACGTTTAACATTCCTTCTCCAGAATCGTCTAAAAGACCCGTGTGTCAGGCGTATGGTTTTGCTTTCATTTTGTTTTTTTTTATTCTTTTTATTTTTCCTTAATTTCTTCTTTCTTGTTTTTGTTATGGTTTTTTTTTCCTTTCCTATTTTCTTCTTACGCGTGTGCACAATAATCTAGCCCACACGCAAACACACATTGCTAAAAAACATCGCCACCAACATCACCAGACAACCACTACCTCCGCTGCTGTTGTTGTCGTTATTACCACAACCCGTTAAAAAAATATATATCGGTTATTGTCTATCTATCTATCTTTCTATCTATCGATAATATATGCAATGTGTGAATTAATTACACGGTTGCTGCAATCGTTAGAGCGTAGAACAACATTTTTAGCAGTATGTCTTCCGGCTTACTACATTCCGAGTTCGAATCCCATCGAAATCAACTTTGTTTTTTATCTCTGTTGGGTAGATAAAATAAAGTAGCAGATAACTTATGGGGATCCCAACAGGATCGACGACGAACATTCAGTTGCTGGATCACCTGATATTACCTACTCCGCAATTAATGTCTAAATGGCTTAATATTCCAGATACGTGAGTGTGTGTGTGTGTATATATATATACATATATATATATATATATATATTATCTTTTACTCGTGTCAGTCATTAGATTGTGGCCATTCTGAGACTACCTTACGGGGATTAGTCGAATAAATCGGCTCCAGTATTTATGCTTTTATTTTATCTAAGTCAGGTACTTATTTTATCGGTATCTTGTTGTCGAACCGTCAACTTACAGAGACGTGAACAAACCAACATCGGTTGCCAAGCGTTCGTGGGGGACAAACAGAAAGGCACACACACACACATACACACATTTATGCGTGCACACACGTTCCTGTGTTTGTGCGTGTGTAGAGTTATATATATGTGTGTCTCCAATATCTGAAACAGGTAAAAGATACGAGAAAATGCCTGGTCACAAAATATTGACTTTACTGTAATAATTTTGGGTGGTTGGTTGGTTGGTTGATAAACTCCCGGTACTCGACGCTTGTGATGCAGTTTCGATTCTAAGTTACAGTCATATCATTTAACTCGTGACTGGTACCATACTCTTATTGGATCAGTAAAACACCCCATCCTTAGGTCTTCTGCATGTTGCACATTTCCTTTTAATCGGACAAATGCGAAACCGAAAATCCAGTCTTCGCCACAAAGCGACAAATTTTCATAAGATACCATGGATACATTTTATGCAAATGTATGTATTTGGTATGAAGCCAAACACTTAAGTACCACATCTATGGACTGTTTTCCCATTTGCTCTGTATTCTTTTTATCTAGTCCTATTTCCAGGTGGTAAAAATAACAAAGATTCTGAGACTGTATCTATTTTTATATTAACCGCCATTCTCTCAGTACACACACACACACTACATATATATTATATCTACACACGCATAAGCATATAGACACACTCAACAAGCACACAGCGATGAATGATACAGCCGGAATAGATAGCTTATAACTAGTTGGGTTTATCAGTGTTCCAAATGAAAATCATTATGTGGTCCACTTTGAATCTCATTCCTCCGGAATTGGGCCAGTTAAATGCGTATCAGTAAGACAGTAGATAGGAATCAATCGCCTACTACGTTTCTACAAGGTGAAAGAAATCTCAGTATGCCTATGTTTACTTTAAGTGTGTGTGGCGTGTCTCAATTGTAGGCTGGGCAACGGATTTTCAATTATATATATATATATATATATATATATATATGGTAGTTTTGACTTTAAGAGTCCCTCCTAGCGTGAGGTATTTATGCATAGTAATGCCCTTAATACACACACACACACACACACACACACACACAAGATGCATGTTTTATCATTTGTTTCCTAAGTTTTCCTGCTCTGGTTATTTGCATCTTCTGCAGTGGATGTTCCGAATGCAATTAGATGCTAAACCATATCATTTCATCCGCAAAATACCTTACTGCATTATCTTATATAAATCGCTGTGATTTTTCTGTTTAGTACTACTTATCAATTCTCTGTGACCCTTATAACCAACAAACGTGACACGTAGAATTATCTATTTAACATTACACGATATTTTCTAGAGATACATGGTTTCAAATGAAAATAGAACTATATGCTGGTCATATGCTGGGTGCGGTGATAGGTACGTTATAGATATATACGAGGTTTGGATGAAAAGTTCCTGGCTTTGGATAAAAGAAAATACAGAAGGATCAGCTAATTCTGATTCTATTTAACGTATTCCCCTCTCAGATTCACACACTTATTGCACCAGTCCTCAATTTTTCTAAGCCATGTAAAAGAAATTGGATGGTTGGCCCTTCCGCTAGACCTTTCGCGATACCCTTAAAGCCAGGAGCTTTTCAACACCCCTCGTATATTAGCATCAGTGCCTGGAATTAAACGGATTTCAAAAAATTCTCAAAAAATGTAAAACGAAAAAAAGGCATGAGCTTCTCCTTTGAAAAGCCTACCCTATGCGTAATTTCAATTATGCAAAATGTGACGCAAATATGGAGCAAAATTTGGCTTATAATTTAGAACATATACAAAATATTATCTTAAAGATATATATATATTTATTTATTTATTTATGTGTTTTAGCCAAGTGGCTGCGGTCATGCTGGTGCACATAAAAAAATTATATATCCTAATAAGCCCAGGCATTGAGATATATATATATATATATATATATATATATATATATATATATATATATATATATATATATATATATATATATAACATGACTATAACGTTATTTTGGAGCATTTTGTATGAGGTTGTTGTTATCTTATAATTTAATTCTTTATTGCTCACAAGGGGCTAAACATAGAGGGGATAAACAAGGACAGACAAAGGGATTAAGTCGATCACATCGACCCTCAGTGCGTAACTGGTACTTATTTAATCGACCTCGAAAAGATGAAAGGCAAAGCAAAACAATAAACCCTCAAATATTCACAAACTTGAAAGCAACAGGAGTAACATTATCACGTGACTAATGGTCGGTTCGTAGTTGGCTCGTCTATCTATAAATAGATACGCCAGAGAGGCATTATTAAGTCTGGAAGTGAAAGAGGGGTAAGAGAGAGAGAGAGAGAGAGAGAGAGAGAGAGAGAGAAACATAGATGGCAGAACTGGACTGAGACTTCAGTTAAGTGTAAACGCTATGGTTGCGACTTTTACACTGGACATACAAATACCACAGCTTTTCGCTGGCTGACCACGGCTCAAGAAGACGATATCCCAGCGCGTTATGAAACGCAACACAGAACAATGGGTGGGTGTGCGTTAAACGTGGCTATTGAGGTTACTAGTTGCCTAACTAGTTACCCCGGTATCTCCATCACGGGTATTGTCGGTTCGTAGTAGTCTCGTCTATTTATAAATAGATGCGCCAGAGAAGCATAAGTGTGAAAATGTCAGCTAAACACATTTTTTTTTTATCCCCGGACTTTCAATAGTACTGCCCTTCCTAGTTGGTTGTTATTATTCAAGAGTTGATTATAAGCACAGCGTAGTAATGTTTACCAACTGAGATGCCTGAGTAAAAGCATTGGGGGGTGTAGGTGGCGCTTCCATTCATAAAGATCAAGCTGAATACTTTGCCTTTACAAACACACGTAAAAGAGCATCCAGGGACACAGGTGTAAGCAATGATGCATACACATACATTATACATGCATAGACACACACATACACATACATATATATATGCAGACGTACATAAAGAATATACATAGTGTACATACATATATATCTGCATATGCATGTATGTACATATATATATATGTTTATGCATACATACATATATACACATATATGCATATATATATATATATACACATATATACGTATATATATACACATATACATACGCATATATACATATACACGCATATATATATATATATACACGCATATATATACACACATATACATACACACATATACATACACACAAACACACATATATATATACATACACACAAACACACATATATATACATACCCACAAACACATATATATATATACATACCCACAAACACATATATATATACATACACACACGCATATATATATATATATACATACATACACATATATACACACACATATATATATATACACACACATACACACACCTATATATATATACACACACACCTATATATATATACATATATATATATATATATATATATATATATATATATACTTACAAAGACGTTTTAAGGTCATCTGCTAAGGCAAGGATTAGTATTGTAGGCTCAACCTAGAACACACACACACACACACAGCATACACACACACAGCATACACACACACAGCATACACACACACACACACACATTGCTAATTTTATTTCAACTGCTTGAAACGTTTAAGGCATACAAAGCAGTCTACTGTAGAATGTGTGGGGAGAAGGGTTGACCATGTCTGTGTGTCTGTGTGTACGTTGACATCAATAAAAAAGAAACCATGTTGTTCACGTCTTCACATCCAACACATGCATGTACCTACACAAATACATACGCACATAAATACATCCATATATACATATATACATATATATATATATATATATATATATATATACGTACACAGTAATAAATAAATGTATGAGAGAGAGAGAGAGAGAGAGAGAGGAATTATAGAGGAAGATGAGAGAGACAAAGTGGAAGAAAGGTGGACGAATATTGCGTTGGCTCCTAAGAGAGGTAAGAACTACTCCGCTAGGGTTTCTGCCAGTCTCCACAGCGAGCATTCAATCATTCTGCAAACCAAAGTCCTAGTCGTGAAATTAACGTGTGAGTGTCTGAGTATTCCGCAGGCATGTGTACCCTTAACTTAATTCTTAAACCAAATAAGCTTGATAATGAATCTATTCTAGATCTTCGAATAATAAGTAAAACTTAAAGAGGGGGAGAGAGTGAGGCAGAGGGAGTAAGAGAGAGAGTGAAAGTGAGAGAGAGAAAGAAAGAGGGAGAGAGAGGGGAGTAAGATAGAAAGTAAGACAGAGAGAGAGAAAGTAAGAAAGTAAGAGAAAAAGTGAGAAGGGTGAGTAAGACAGAAAGTAAGAGAGAGAGATAAAGTGTGTGTGTGTGTGTGAGAGAGAAATAAAGTGTGTGTGTGTGTGTGTGTGAGAAATAAAGTGTGTGTGTGTGTGTGTGAGAAATAAAGTGTGTGTGTGTGTGTGTGAGAGAGAGAGAGAGAGAGAGAGAAAGAGAGAGACAAACAAATGGCAGTACTGGATTGATACTTCAGTTATCGATCCTGAAAGGCGAAAGTTGAGCTCGGTAGGAATTAAATCCAAAGCCCAGAGAACTGGGACAGTTGTCTTAAGACATCCTATCCGACATTCTCGTGATTTTCTTTCCAATACGCCGCCATCTTGCTATCATAGGAAGCCGACTTTGGCGAATGTATACATATAAGAAAATTTCAAATCACCATCCCAATGATAATTGGAAACTTGGCAACGGCTCAAAGTTGGAGATTCTATATTCGACCATTATTGATGGAAATTTTCTAAGGAAGAAACATCTTTTATAACGAAGCTCCAGCTTGGAGCCGATTCAGTGAGACGCCATTTTACACGCTGGACCTTACCAAAATCAAAGGAGAATTATGAAAAGAAAAACAATCTTCTTTAAATTTCTCTAACTTGGACAACTCTACGAGCACATCCAGGAATTCCCTATTGCTTGTGGGGTACAAAAAAATGACGCAGGTCTTACGCCGGACTGTTTTGTTGTAAGGGAAATGATCCGGCTGAAGTGTATATTTTTCAACAAAGAGAAGCTAGTTCGCGAGGTTTGTAGTTGAAGAAATCGCAAAATTCGTGACTCGCGAATTTCAGCCAGTTGAATATTATACAGATTGAATGCCCATCTGGTTCAAACATAAAAATAACCAAAGCATTTTAATGCTTACAATGTTATGGGTTACTATTCCTGTTACTCAATATTACTCTAAACGCTTCTATCGAAAACATATCTAACAGCCATATTGCGATTGTCTGGTAAATCGTGCATCAAATGTATCATTTGACAGTATCCAGAAAACAACATGGGGCTCACCGTTAACAACTTCAATGAATGTTACGATCAACATCTGTACGCTTTTAGGTCTGACCTTACTAATGACCGATTAGGAGCGGCTTTACCAATGGCTTTCGGGGGTTACATCTACATTCATGAAATACAATTGAAATATCAAATACGTATTTTCGTATATGTGAACTATTAAGTAATGCACTGGGAATAATTCAACTGCTTACTGATAAAAATAAACTCTACCCTATGTACTGAGTGTTCTTTTCTTACGTATGAATGTGAGCATGTTTATGTATGCGTGCGTATATGCAAGAGTGTGCATTATGAGTGAGTGTGTGTGTGTGAGAATTATTAGATTTTCGTATTCGTCTCAGTTACCGGGCTCATGGGTGTTTCGTCGCTTACATCACTGCAGTTCATAAACCACTTATTCAATCGATTAACTCGAGTGAGTTATATCTCCGTTTAGGATACCATTTCCTCTGGGGATGTGCTTACCACAAGAAATTTGCACCGAGTCACACCGGTATACAACAGATACAGGCTGATGCATAAATACGAAGGACTCGAACGGCGTTTCCGTCCACCGAATCACCGAATTTCACTCGCCGTTTTCAGACACCGGGGACATAAACACTTCTTTAGCTACTTGAGACTGTATTGAGACCACGTCCTTCACGAACGCTACCCTCGTCCGCGACAGTCGTTCGCAGTCGAGGAACGCGGATGCCGTAGCAATAGTCGTCGTTTGCTGTTGAAGTGTGAGATACATGTTCGGAGTTCCAGTTCAATTTCACATGTGGTCCTCGGTCTCATGCATACACACTTTGGGAATAATGTGATGCGCAGCAGCTCACCTTGCCGTCGATTGTTGACCATCGCGGAGTATTAGCTGACCAAGTCACCGCCGGTTATCGGAGCAGACGTAGCCGGGTTCTAGAGACAATCATTAACAAAAGCTAAGGGGCGTCTTACTCCCAGTGGTCTTCCAGTACGTCGGATACCAACTAAGAATTTCTGACGGCCCGTGTTTAACATTAACACGCGCACGCATTCAAGCACAAACACACGTATATTCAAGCTTTATATTACATTTTACGCAGTTGTAAAGCTACGTATGTAGCTCCATAATGTCCAAGGTTTCGTACTTTGCATTTATCAAACAAATTACCAAAATTAGTTTGACATTGGGTCATTTCTGTAGATATACAGCAACATAAATGGATGTATTTCTCATTTTGTTTTCACTTCCTATTTGCACGACGCTATCTATCTTAATCTATCAATCAATCTATCTATTTATCTCAATCTATCTATCTATCTCAATCGATCTAACTATCTCAGTCTATCCTAATCTATCTATCTATCTATCTACACACACGCACAAACGCGCGCACACGGCGGGGTTTCGTAACGTTTCTGCCTATTAAATCCTATTCATAACTATTCTTCAATCTTAAATTTTAGTAACTAAGATACACTTGTCCAGAAAGGTTCGCTTTGGTTTTGAATCCGGAACCGCATGGTTACAAAGCATATGTTTAACCACAAACCAAACACACATCTATACTGGCATATGTGTGTATGCATGTGTGTGTGTGTGTGTGTGTGTGTGTGTGTGTGTGTGTGTGTGTGTGTGTGTTCGTGCGTGTATGTATTTGTACGCTTATAATATAATGTTCTAATGCTTCTAATGTTATATTACATATACATATAATGTTATCTAAAAGTAGTTGCAATAAGTAAAATATCATGTTATGTGTAGGCGGACGTGGAATTCTTAAGAACATGATCCGAAGTGTGCAGATCTTGTTGACTTTTTATAGAGAAATAATTATCCGCAAGATGTGACAGCGAGAAGGTACCCACGGGAATAACATGTACGTGGCTCTTTTATGAACGAATACTATGGGAGGAAGGACAGAAAGCGAGAGAAAGACAGATAGATAGATAGATAAATAGAGAGAGAGAGAGAGAGAGAGAAAGAGAGTGAATGTGTATGAACAAGACATAGTGAGGGAGAGAGGAAGAGTGAGAGAGAGACAGGCAGAGAGACGAAAAGGAGGCGAAGGTGAGAGAGGAAGAGAGTCTGTACATACGTAAAATCCTTTTGCTTGAAATACACGCACCGAAATACTAAAACCATTCATCCGTCGATGTACTTCGTTTATGTTTAGTCAAAGTTAACTGTAATAGTAAGAAAAAAAACAAACCACCGATACTTCTTTCTACTATAGGCACAAGGCTTGAAATTTGGCAGTGCTTAACTGGTATTTGTTTTATTGACTCCCGAAAAAAAAAAAAAAACAAGACAAAGTCGACGTCGGTGGAGATTGACCTTAGAACGATGTCGCGAAATATTTTGTGCGATTCATTAACGATTCTGTCAGCTCTCTGCCCTACCACCACCACTACTACTACTGCAACTTCTACTACTACTACTAATAATAATATTACTTTCCACTAAAGGCACAAGGTCTGAAATTTTAGGGGAGAGAGATAGTCGATTACATCAACCCCAGTGATTCAGTGGTACTTAATTTATTGAGCTCGAAAAGATGAAAAGCAAAGTCGACCTCGGCGGAATTTGAACTCAGAACAAAGACGGATGAAATGTCGCAAAGCATTCTTCCCGGCGCGCTAACGAGCCTGCTAATTTAATAATAATAATAATAATAATAATAATAATAATTATAATAATAATTATTATTATTATTATTATTATTATTATAATGATAATATGTATGCATCTACGATTGTGTGTGTGTGTGTTTGTGTGTGCATATAAACATGTAGGACGTTTGTTTTAATGGTCATTACTGCCGAACGAACGGTCATTGGTAAATACAGTTCCATCTTTGTAGGCGATTCCTTTCACAATTTTCCTTCTTTATGCTGTCCTCTGGGATGTACTTAAATCTTATACCACACACACACACACACACATACATACACATATTTTTGAGTGTGTGCATTTACGTCATACGTAATATGACGTAATGAAAATGTCTGAAAAGTTCTGATCTATATTGTAATTATTTTGTCATACGACTAACTGATGCATAGTACAGTTAGCTTATACATTTGTCACTATTTTGCAATCATCCTTCATTATTTAATGCAACAATGCAACCAGCTAATTACAGAATGTAATCTGTAGCGTTATAAAAGACGCCTACCAAATCTATAAAACTTTCTGTTTATGAAGACAGAAGACATTTCAAAGACACGAATAACGCTAAAAGAATTGTCTCAAAATATTACTGGTACTCGCTTAAGAGGGCTGGAAGAAACGGAAAAGGAAATTTCTCTCGGTCGGAATTTGAGCTCAACAACATGAAATAAATGGTATTTATTTCCTGTTCCATTCTACTCGTGTTTTCTCTACTGTGCCAACTGCTCTTGTCAAGATAATTGAAGTGTTAGCTGTCACGTGTTTTGTAAATTAGCCCTGGACAACTAGATGTTAGTGGATCGGAAATTCTTATTCTCCAGTGTATTTTTGTTGAAATTAAAGTTACTTTCGTTTAATGTGAATGAAAGTCCAGAAACGAAAAGGAAATGAGAATGAAAAGCAAAGACGTGCGTGTGTGTGTGCGTGTGCGTGTGTGTGTGTGTCTGGTAATTAGTGTGAGACCAGACTGGACAAAGAAACTGTCCAGTAGACTGTGAACAACAACGGATATTTTAGAAGTCCCTTTTCTTTGAATAAGGAGGAAAGAGACAGTATTGTTACATTGATCTCAAATTTTGGCCGGGGACCAGTAATTCCTGGATATAGGGGAAAGTTAATTACATCGAACCCAGTGCCCAACTGGTACTTATTTTATCGGTCCCCGATAGAATCGACCTTGGCGGAATTTGAACTCAGAACGTAAAGACGAACAAAACGTCGCTAAGCATTTTGCTCAGATCGCTAACGATTCTGCTAGCTCGTCGCCTTTTAACAGTATTATTCTATTGATGTTTATATGTTATTTTGTTTGTAACGTCTGTCAAAATAAATACGCCTTTAGTAAGTAGTTCAAGATTAAAACAAAATAAAGAGTGCCTTCAAACGCATTAGCAATTTGAATTCATCGGTGATAACATCTCGTTTCCAATTCAGAAGAAAGCTACTGAACATCCCATTTGTTCTCTAGAACATGTGCAATACACATGAAGGGGGCGCTGAAAAGTTCCTGGATTTAAGGGTAATCGCGAAAGACCTAGTTGGAGACCAAATCTTCCGAGCTCTTTCACAGGTCTTTGAAAAACTGACGGACAGCTGTAATAAAGGGAATAAATCTGAGAGGGGAATGTGTTGAATAAAATCATAAGTAACTGATCCTCCTGTATTTTCTTTTACCCAAAGCACGTGCGTGCGTGCGTGCGTGCGTGCGTGCGTGCGTGTGTGTGTAGCGTCCTTGTTAATAAACTATCGCTCAAAAATTTTCCAAGATTTTCTTCCCGCTCCTTTTCCCAGTCGGTGCCTGTGCCCCATATGACTTCCACACAACATTCAGGTTAACCGTGATATTGCAAGTGTTTGTCCCCTGGTAATTAAAAGTTTAACTGGCTGTCCGCTGACGCAAATTCTTCTTAAAGCGACACTTTAGCAAAACTTGATGCAATTTGAGTACACACAAAAATGTTTAATAAGTGAAAATATCAAATTTGTCGGTTATCAATTCATCACTTTCAATTTGGTCATGAAATAACTCAAATTATCAAAAAAATATCATTGATTAAATTATTTTTGTTATTTTTGTTTCTTTTTTAATTTTGTAGAGTGAAATTTGTAAATGTATATCGAAGTGATTCCAAAGCTCCAAATAATTAAATAAATTTCCCTTTGAAATTCATTTAAAAGAAGCGTATAGGTTTCATTTTTCTAATAGAAAAATATATACTTAATCAGTTTTCATGCTGAAGTTGAAATTTGGTACAAAATAAAATTGCTATTTAGCAATTTTCTATTAGTCACATTCCCAGTTATATATGTATCAATGTTATACTGTGTTATTTCTCTCGGCTCATTTTTTTTATTTTTTAATTATGCAAATTATCCTTGGTTATAATTGTTCTCTACTCTTTTTGCCAATGTGTCTAAATATTATGTCTGGCAGGAGTCAAGATGGAAAAACTACTGTTCTGAGAATGCCTGTTTTTAAAAAAAATTTTTTTTTTTATAAGTACATACTCACAGATCTCCTCTTGTGTCCAGAAAACACGCGGGCGCACACACACATAGACACACACATGTGTGACAGTGTATCTATGTATGCTCTTCTGAATGCGAGTAGCAGATTCATGCAAGCAAATACTACCTAAAGGAATCGTTCATGTGCGCAGACGTATTTAAATCGGGTAACACTTATTTTAAACTTAAATCAGGGTAGTTTGCAGAAACATTTATAGACTAAATACTAAACTCTTTTAACCCTGGGTTGAAAGGAAACCTGTTTTGTTCCTGAAAACGACAAGAAATTTTCCTAGCATATTCATAGTTATTATGGATAAATTGATGTACGGATAACGTTTTGTTCCATATATCACTTGAAGATATTCTTCAGAAACATAATATTTTATTACGAATATAAACATTGTTTTATTTTTTTTTTTGTGCAATTCCAGGTTATCGATGATCGATTATATATATAGTGGGTGCTTTATACCTATAATAAATTTCCCATCAAAATTTGAGCGTTACAATTTGCATTTATGACGTGTGTTGTATATTAATTTTTACTTCGTGTTATGATGTTAGTATTACTTCCGTAACATATTTTGCTAAGTTGACTGGCTAGCAGGAGTGACAGAGACTAACATTTTGAACACGTGTCCTCTTTTGCCGAGAAAGCGAGAGAACGAGAAAGAGAGTCTACATTAGGTAGCAAAATTGTGAATGAGAAAAATAAGTTAAAGAAGTAACAGGAACGGAGTGAGGCGAAGAGAGAATGGTAAAAGCCAATGAGAGATGGTTTGTGAGTGGTGTGTGTGATGGAAGAAGAAACGTTGGGATATTCAAAGTTTGTATAACAGGAACCAGGTCAGGCGAAACGGTAAAGAGGTGATAAGAACCAGGTCACGTGAGGTGGGAGACAATGAGAATGCAAGGCAAAGGCTAGAGATAGGCTAAAGGACACACAGACAACAAACACAAACGCATACACAGCAAACAGGCTGAAAGACAGGATGCTGTGGGTAAGGGCATGATAGACTCATTTCGCAGAGAACTGAGTTGGCGTTGCAGAGAAGACCCATTCCTATCTATGGATATTTTTTGTTTATATTTTATACATAGAGTGAGTTTTCATCAACTAATTGCACGGATAACCTTAGTTGCTTAAAGTATTTCAAGCTTGTATTTAGTGTGTAGAACACGTCCCTGAGGAATTTTGACAGACAGACAGACAGACAGACAGATAGACAGACAGACAGATAGATAGACTGATAGATAGACAGATAGGTAGATAGATAGATAGATACGTAGATAGACAGATAGATAGACAGATAGGTAGATAGATAAACAGATAGGTAGACAGACAGAGAGATAGAGAGATATATCTATCTCTCTAAGACAGACAGACAAACAGACAGATAAATAGATACACAGACAGATAGATAGACAGACAGATAGATAGATTGATAAATAGATAGATAGATAGATAGATAGATGGATGGATTGATTCTAGGCTTGACGCTTTCTCTATCCTTCATTGTTTCACTTTCATCTAACTTAGAGATTCTCACCATTCGTTGTTGGCTTACGTCACAATATATTGAGTCACGTTACTATTACCTGATTTATTCAAGAGACACAGTTTTACTATCAACGTTTTCATTGCATCTTGGACAACCCTGAGTAAAAAATTCTTCATTCTTGGTGTCGGTGTCATTTCCTTACGCTTGTTTATTCATTTATTTTTTATTTACATTAATTTTTTTTTCTTTCTTTGTATTCTTTTCTTGCCACTTTTCTTGATAATACTAATAATGACTCAATTCCTGTCAAATTATATTTAGCAGCACGAAAATGGTGACAGGGCTATTCAAGGCTAGATGACGCATTAAAGAGTCAAAGTTGACCAAGAACGAACCCTATCAGCAAAATTCCATTTTCATAGCAGGAAATGTTATTTTTTTTTTCCTTCATTTTTTTTCTTCTCAAACATCAGCCAGACCAAAATCCTCTATTGTACCCGAAGTTAGACTCTTCTAGAGTTAGTCATTAGCTTATCCCAAATCTAACCAAAATAGTTATTTTTCCTTTGCATTTTCGTAACCCATGAATTCAAATAAGACTGTAGACTTTATGTGCGAGCATTTTAATGCTTATGTTATTTGGATTGTTATTTGGATTGACAGAATTAGCTGTTGTTGTTGGCACTCCGTCGCTTACGATGTCGAGGGTTCCAGTTGATCCGATCAACGGAACAGCCTGCTCATGAAATTAACGTGCAAGTGGCTGAGCACTCCACAGACACGTGTACCCTTAATGTAGTTCTCGGGGATATTCAGCGTGACACAGTGTGACAAGGCTGACCCTTTGAGTTACAGGCACAATAGAAACAGGAAGTAAGAGTGAAAGAAAGTTGTGGTGAAAGAGTACAGCAGGGTTCGCCACCATCCCCTGCCGGAGCCTCGTGGGGCTTTTGGTGTTTTCGCTCAATAAACACTCACAACGCCCGGTCTGGGAATCGAAACCGCGATCCTATGACCACGAGCCGCTGCCCTAACCACTGGGCCATTGCGCCTCCACACACACACACACACACACACACACACACACACACACACACACACACACACACACACATATATATATATATATATATATATACGACGGGCTTCTTTCAGTTTCTGTCTACTAAATCTACTCACAAGGCTTTGGTCGGCCCGAGGCCATAGTAGAAGACACTTGCCCAAGGTGTCACGCAGTGGGACTGAACCCAGAACCATGTGGTTGGTGAGCAAGCTACTTACCACACAGCCACTCCTGCACCTACAAAATATATTAAAAAAAATTCTGGTCTAAATGTGCTGAGCAGTTATTATTTTAAGAATCTGTACTTACTGATATATTTTCGAAAACCCTAACTACAAATTGAGTCGAAATCTTGGTACAAACCTGACATTTTATCACTTTTATCTGGAACTATTACATTTCTGATTCAGTGGAACAAAAAAAAAAAAAAAAAAAAAAAAAAAGTCCTTATGTTCACAACCTTTGAAGTTATTAAGACAACAGCAAAGAAGTGAGTTTCCGGTTATTTTACTTAATCTCAAAACTTTTATTGTAAAAATAATGGCGGATTGCTCTTTATCTTTTCTACAGAAAGAAAGAAACAACAAAACAAAACAAAACAAAACAAAGCAAAGCAAATCAAAGCAGGAAATAACCCAGATGTACATTGAAAATATAAATAGGTAGTAAATTAATGGGAACCAGTTGAACTTGTTTTTCTTAAGTACGGATAATTTTTCATAATTTATTATTATTATTATTATTATTATTATTATTATCGTCGCTGTTGTTATGCACTGTGTAATTTTAAAGTGATATAATCGCTATTTCAACAACATAATTCTCATTAGTTTAAGGAAGGGAGGTCTTATCAAATCTTTGGAAAATTTATTGAAATTTTGCTTATCTTAACAAGTACACAAACATACGCACGCACACACACACACACACACACACACACACACACACATAATCTTTATATAAATGCCTCTATGTTTATCTTTTCATTTTCTGTTTTTTTAAATTATTATTATTATTTTTTTTTTTTTTTTTGCTTTTAACATGTCATCATATTTAGCGAAAGGGAAATAGCTTCTCTTATAAATTTCCAGTTGTTTACAGAATAACACTTTGGAATTTATAATAAAAATTTTGCGACTAAGATAAAAATCAGTAATTTACAACGAAGATTTATCCCGGGTGCTTTTCTTGATGTTCCATGCTGGCAAAAAGCAGAAAATTCGGTTAACTATACGCCATCTGTTGTTGTTATCTGCAAAACCGAACCATCTTCCTGGAAATAAACCTTGCAAAAAACTACCGGACCGTAATATAGTATTATGCTATGAAATAAATTGGTCAACAGATATTATACATTCGTCACTCAACAGAATTCATTCATCCGTTTAGGTATTTAGACAACATAGATTATGGAGGTGCACAGCGTGTAGAGAATAATTTTACCGCACACGTTTTTTTTCCCGTGTGAAGGCTATTGTCTAAGCACTTAAAAAAAATATGGCGACTGTAAGCAAATAATGGCGTATAATTTTGGAACGAGGCCAGTTGTTTTGGAAAGTGGAGTAAAACGTTTACATCAACTCCAGTGCTCAACTGGTATTTATTTTATCGACACCCCACCCCAGGTAGGATGAAAGGCAAAGTCGATCTCGGCGGCATTTGAACAACTTAGAACACAATGACGGACGAAATGCTGCTGAGTATGTCGTCTGGCATATTTACGTCTGCTTAGGATTTCACAGTGAAAGCTTTAGAAACTATGAGAAGATTCACTGCTTGATAGTTTTCTATTGCACGCTCTATTCATTCTGGGTTCAAATTATGATATAAGAACAAGATATTTCTGTTTTCTTCATTTGCCTACTGATTAGATCGAACATTTTCCGGTTTGCATTGAAGAAAGCTTTTCCAACTTTCGACATACTTCAGGAGAATGTAAACGAAAAAAAAAAAAAAACTCCAAAAAAACTGACATTCTCTTACTCATTTCTGTCATGTTTTTCTTGTTAGTTTACACACACACACACACACACACACACACACACACACACACACACACACACACACACACACACACACACAGTGGTGATGACACTGATGATAGTGCTGTTGAATTTGACGATGATCTAGACAGTGCCAAAAAAGTAAAAAAATAGAGAAAGAAAGAAAAGCAAAAGAAAATAACCAAATTCATGATTAGTAACCAGTGAAGACAATGACTTCAGCCATAATGTACCCCAGCATCGGACACATCCTTGCACGAGACAAGAGAATCACAACTTTTCCTTGCCTGTTTATTCGACAAATTCCGTGCTCCCGAAGCCACACAAAAGTCGTGGAATTTCATCGTCTCAAATGTGCACAACGTCCGCTATTGCATTAAGAGGTTTGCAGCATGATGGCCCGTGATGTTTCACCCATCAGTTATCAATTGCCGGCTATGATAATGACGATGCAATATTTCACACAAGGGATGCAGTCACATAAAATTGGACAGATAATCACGATAACCCAACTACCATATCAATATTATTTGACCCTTAATTGGAGTTTTGAATTATGCAGATTAGCTCACTAGACAAATATACTAACTACACTTATGTAGTTTTTTTTCTCTTGTGTGAGAAAAAGCTACAGACACATCAGACTCCCTCTCTTGTTCTCACACAATATGCTCAGTGGTAAGATAAATTTAAGCGAACTAAGCTTGTATTAAAATGCAGGAAAATTCCAAAGTGGTTAAAGGTCTCTCTTGACCTCACAGTACCATTTGTCTTGTATCCAGACCATAAAACATTATTCTAGATGTTTACACATTGTCATGGCTTATAGCATAACGGTATGTTACCATCTGCATCAGCTGTCCCCATTAGCCTGCTGTCGCCACCCAAAATGGAGGCCATGAAAATTATTTATTTCTTCTATGCCTCATTTGAATGATATCAAAACATACCGATAAATATACACACACGTATTTTATATGCATATATACACATTATTGGACGGCTATTGTCTCCTTGAGTTTATCTGGAATTATTTTATATCCTGAGGTATCCTAAATTATCCCCTTTATTAAACATGCTTCGTGAGATTGCCAGTTCAATCGGCGACGACCCAACAGTGCAGCAGAATGCACAAGGTTACATGTTACTTGTAGCGCTGTCAAGCCACCACACACACCCACATGTACAAATTGATTAATTGATGAGGCTGGACAAACAATCACGCACACTCCATCAAACACAGCTTTTCGTGAATCTGTACTGCCAAAAACAAAGGAAGCCTTTACATGGTGATTCGACTTGCTAGACAAAATAACCCAACCAAATCTCTTTAAAAGATGCTTACACTCGTTTAAAAAAAAAAAAGAAAGGATACATTGCGCAATGTTGTTTCACAGATACAACAACGGATGAGATGATCACGGCCAGAACGCTTTTACAACATGTGGTCAGGACTGAGCTAGAAGGAACAGCAGCAGCAACAACAAAAACAATCACATCTTTAATAAAAAAAGATCCTTATAGCATTTTTTCCCTGTGTGTGTGTGTGTGTGTGTGTGCCATACATAGCGTAAATACTTTATTAATAGAGAACTAATTTAGATTTATAATTTGATGAATTGATTGCTTGCTGACTTACAATTATGAGATTTTAATCATGTCAAGTTTTTCTTTAAGGTTCATTAATTCCAAGGATAATTAAATATACACAACTAGTCTAATTAAATAAGCACGGTGTGGTAATAAAGTATTAAAAAAAAAAGAAACTATAATAAAATAAAAAACTAAAAACATACATATAGAATGTTCTAATTCAGAGCTTTCGATTGGCTGACAACTCTTTCTCCATCGGGTCTGCAATCATCACAGCTCATCAGTTATTTTATTTATTTTATGTGTGTGAATGTGTGTGTGTGTGTGTGTGCATGTGTGTGTGTGTGCGTGTGTGTGCGTGTGTGTGTGTGTGTGTGTGTGTGTGTGCATGTGTGTGTTTGTATGTGAAGAACAGCAATATAGTCTAATTGATAAGATAATAAATATCGCTGCAAATAGATTTGGCAGACTAAAGAAATTATATGGGAATTCTGTTAAGTGAATGTATCATATGTAAAGTGAATTCAGTAATTAGACAGCAATATATCTGAGGAGGCAAGACGGCACAGTAATGCAGTTTATTAATTTATAGCAAAAGGGAATTTGGCAGACTGAGATCATAAAAGAAAATGCATAGCCAAACCATCACACATACAGAATTAAATACCATTTGGATACATACGTGTATGTGTATATATATATATACAATATAATATAATATATATATATATATACATTAGCGTTTAGATAATTGTATGTTTTCTCTTTTCTTTTTCTTTTGCTTGAGGGTGGACATGAATATAATTCACAAGGAAATTAAAAATGACATTGGAGAGTTAAAACAAGCGCAGCACCGTATTGTATCACAGTTAAACGCTGACGATAACCAGAGAAGAATCTGGCTTAGTTAAGACAACCAATAAACCCGAGTGTTTACATCCGTTGTGCCTGGAGACAGAAACTGGAGTTGGGTCAATTCGCCCACATCAAGTTCATCATTCTCAATCATATTTCAAAATGTCCTTTTTATGGTATTTTTTTGCTGAATTACTTTCACTAAATTTATGCCATTCTTTGAAAGAAACTTGAAGAATTCGCTTCAGCATAAGTGTTAAATTGGAGAAGTTCCAGTACAGAACGTTTTGCAAATTATCCATAAAAGAAAATCTATATATTTTTTTTTTTTACGATTGGTCATAAAAAAACGGACGCCTACAAACCAACGAGGGAGCATTTACGTGGTCACTCGACCTTCTAGAAATAGCAGCCAAATGTTCCTTAAATCACAACTTATTTCTTAAAAGAAATAATAGTTACATTGGATAATGTAATCTCAGAAAAATAAGACGAAATACTCATTCCATAAAAGAAAATCTATTTTTGTTTTACGATTGGTCATAAAAACACGGACGCCTACAAACCAACGAGGGAGCATTTACGTGGTCACTCGACCTTCGAGAAATAGCAGCCAAATGTTCCTTAAATCACAACTTATTTCTTAAAAGAAATAATAGTTACATTGGATAATGTAATCCCAGAAAAATAAGACGAAATACTCATTCCATAAAAGAAAATCTATTTTTGTTTTACGATTGGTCATAAAAACACGGACGCCTACAAACCAACGAGGGAGCATTTACGTGGTCACTCGACCTTCTAGAAATAGCAGCCAAATGTTCCTTAAATCACAACTTATTTCTTAAAAGAAATAATAGTTACATTGGATAATGTAATCCCAGAAAAATAAGACGAAATACTCATTCCTGAAATACTTTTCGTCATAGGTTTACTTCGTCTGAACTGACCTGTGGCAGCGGCAGCGGAGGCTACAAACTGTGAGCCGTGTATTTTGATAGTAACGTTTATAGGATGATATGTCAAAATACAGCATTGCATTTCTCTTTTGAAATATTTCGGGTTATATTAACAGCATGTTTTGATATTCATATCTGTTTCGGTGTTAAAAAGTAATATGAGAGATTAAAGAATTATCGTCAGCCAGCACCATCTGAGACACGAGTTACCTAACGTATGATAGATAGCTTTTGACTGGATGACGCTAAATCAATTGATATAGTGCCCTGGCAGTGAGAGCTAGTTTAAGTTACAGCTGCATGTGTATGTGTGTGTGTGTGTGTGTGTGTGTGTGTGTGTGTGTGTGTGTGTGTGTGTGTGTGTGTGTGTGTGTGCATGTGTGTGTGTGCGCGCGCGTGCGTGCGCAGTCGGATGTCTGTTTAAAAGGAAAGTAGCAATAAAGACCTGTGATATTCATATTTTTATGAGAGCGTCTTCAACGCAATTCATTTTTAGAATAGAGGGGGGGGAGAAGAATAGAGGGGGGGGGGGAGAAGAATAAACGTGGGGGGGGGAGAGATTCATGGGATTAATTTTCTTTGGAATCAGTCACAAATTAAGATTTTCTGTACAAATACGTTGAGAAAAAAAGCAAAAATAGGGAAAGTTAGGGAGTTTCCACACATTCTGTCTGGAAAATAAATAAATAAATAAATAAATGCGCCCTTTTAAAGCCTAGCCAGGCTCATGGGCCCGGTTTCCCGGTTTCAATGGCGTATGTGTTCCCCAGCTGGACAGGACGCCAGTCCATCGCAGCGTGACTCATTTTTGCCAGCTGAGTGGACTGGAGCAACGTGAAATGAAGTGTTTTGCTCAAGAACACAACGCGTCGCCCGGTCTAGGAATCGAAACCACAACCTTACGATCATGATGCTGACACCCTAACCACTAAGCCACGTGCCTCCACGTCTGGAAAAATATGTATTATGTAATTTATGACGTAATAAGTCTAGTTGTTGAAATTATAGAATATACAGGATGAGCAGAGTTAGGATGTGACAAACAAATTTAAGTAGAGTAGCAGAAGAAATGTCTAGTTGCTATAGAAATGAAGACACTGGTTTGGTTTGCTGAAGGATTATAGCACACGAACGTCCGATTCTGTTTTTAATAAAGTTCTACTTCGAAAGCCTCTCACAATGCCTACCTATATCCTATCACTAGCAATCTGTAGATTTCGCTACAGAAATTTGTGGTTGCTTGTTATATAAGCAGCGGCTGAAGTTCGTGACATAATAGACAACCTTTAACAGATCAAGTAAACTGTTTTACTTATTCTTGGCTGAACGTATCTCACAAAATGTATTTAGTTACCAGCAATACGTGTATTCTGACATATTAAGTGGTATTTATTGGTATCTAACTAACTTTAGTAAGGCATTTAGACTAGTGTAGTAACAGAAATTGATCCGACTGTTAACCTCATTTTTATGTCTACGTCTACATTTTGTTTTGATCAGCATATCACAAGCCCTCATCATGTGCCACATAAATAGTAGCGGCTCTGTAGTAATAATAAATTGGTTACGCTATTAACCTTCTTTTATTTTGTGCCTAACTACGCTACAAAAAAATAAAAGGTAATTTTAATAGTACGATCTCTATGTGCTATGCTAAAAGTTTTAGAATCTGATGATAAAAATTTGCCGGTTGTTTGCAGTAGGGGATAGAATTTTACCTATCAAAGGAGATTTGTTAAATCAATTTAGTTAATAATACAGCGCTAATGTTAATGGGTGGTATTGACTGTGGCCAAATCGTTTAGATGCCAATATGGAATTTGATAGATACAACACACTTTTTTACACTGACTTTACTATTAAAAAGAAATTATTGTAATTGAACCGATGTTATTTCTATTCAACTGAACATTTAACACATGGCAGAACAGTTCTCAAACATCAGGTATTTTGCTCAAGATCGTAGGGGTCTGTCAACAACAACATTTTTATTTCTTGTCTAAACAACTAATATGCTGTTTGAAGGGTGACATCCGTTCTCTATCTTTTTAAATTTTTTTTTTCTTTTTTTTACTATAAAATATAAAATCTCATGAATTAACGGGACGAAAGCTAGATGTAATATGAACGTTTTTAGAGTGTTACTTGTTGAAAAAGATGTAATGGAAAACGCGAGAGAATATCTTGCAAATAAATATCTTGCAAATAAAGCTGAACGGAAATAGTATAATACGAAGTACAATTAGCAGTAAGCCTAGAGAAAAATAGCAAAAAAAGCAAAAGCAGTTTTTCTTTATTTCTGATATTGATTGATGAAACATAAATAGCACCAAATAACAGGACATCAGTGGGATTTCTGGCGGCACTGAAGTTGAATGAGATGAAAATAGGAGAAAAACACGATATTTTGGACGAGAGAACCAGTATGTTGTCATTCTTGTAAAATTATTTTAGAGAAAGGATTTGTAGATACTGCGATGGATGCATTCAAATGCATAATGGTAAAGCTCCATCGATATATATATATATATATATATATATATATATATATATATATATATATATATACATACATACATACACATTTGTGTATGTGTGTGCGTAAATGTTTATTATGGACATGTATTAGATATAAATATATACATTATATATAGTGCTATGCATTATTTATTTTTATACCTATAAATATCATGTATATATATATATATATATATATATATATATATATATATATATATATATATATATAAACACACACACATATATATATATATATATATATATATATAAACATACATACATACACATTTGT
>NC_142941.1:8671670-8701670 GCF_046866305.1 Octopus bimaculoides
ATGCATTATTTATTTTTATACCTATAAATATTATGTGTGTATATATATATATATATATATATATATATATATATATATATATATATATATATATAAACATATATATATACATACATATATATATTGATAGAAAGGAAACAAAAGAAAGAAAGAGACCTCGATATTATGTAAATAGAGGAATTTATCTGTAAAAATATGTGACACTTATTCGGTAACGATGATAAAATTCCGAGTTTCCCACCCCGGCATCCGAAACTCGGAGTTTTATCATGGCTACCGAATAAGTGTCACATATTTTTACATATATATATATATATATATATGTATATATATATATATATATACATATAATCTTGATCTCCACCTTAACGTGGAGGTTGTGCTAGAATACAGGAAAATGCATTATTTAGCTTGAGAGCGTCTCGCATAAGGACTTGTACATAAAAGCACTCGTTGACAGACAAAAGCCATCTTCTATGGCCGCCAGAACAGCCAGATCACGTGATTTCAACCTGTTGTGGGTTCCTCAGTGACATGTTCTCTTGCAGTTAATTACACACACACACACACACACACACAGATAATAATGTATTAACAAAATACGCAAGGCACGTATTGTCTTCCGGTTGATTTGCACAAATTTTGCGTTAGTGTGATACTAAAATGGAGCAAGGAAGATCAATCTCATAAGAGTTTAAAATTTAAGTAAAAAGATTTAAATTACGAATCAAAGAGTGATAAACACTGGGAGCCACGTCCTACACAAGATCTGTTGTTTAATCGGTCGCACTGCATCTATGGAAACAAAATTGTTCCATACATTCATCCCGCCCCCATCCATACACGCATGCATGTTCCTGTTTTCACCTCCTTGGTGTCTACATTGCTCAGTACCTGTGTATGAGCATGATTAAGTTCACGAAGGACACGTTTTATATAAAAGTGATAATATATTGGCGTCGAAAAATAGGCGGATAAGGGACACAAGTGGGTAACTGGACATTAATATTATCATAGAAGCATATATAATTCATGAGCAACATGTATTAAAAATATAAAAAACATAATGCCGTTAATCCAAAATAACATTAATAAAAATTTGTGAAGGCAATGGGTAAGTTTAGAATGCAAATCTGGCTGCTCTTTAGCAGTTTAATGTATATTACATAATATGTATATATATATATATATATATATATATATATATATATATGTGTGTACGTGTATGTATTATATTTTATATGTACATGACTATATATATATATATATATATATATATATATATATATATATATATATTACGGTGGTGCACCAGCATGACCGCAGCCACTTGGCTGAAACACATAAATAAATAAATAAATATGCATGTGTGTACGTGTATGTATTATATTTTATATGCATATGACTCTCTCTCTCTCTCTCTCTCTCTCTCTCTCTCTCTCTCTCTCTCTCTCTCTCTCTCTATATATATATATATATATATATATATATATATGCGTGAGTGTGTGTGTATGTATTATATTTTCTATGTATATGATATGGCTATATATATATAATAAATGAGGATCTAATGTTTGATCATCGAAGAATCGTTTCAATATATATATGTATCTTTTTGAAGGGTATGACTGAAATTATGTTCCACTTCTTAAAGATATTTATTTGAAAGGAAAAAAAAGATAAATACACAAAATATTTAAAATACACAAGAAACATCATCAACGCAAATTACATACAACACTTTTGGAAAAAAAAAAACAATAAAAGAACACATTGTGTGAGTCTATCAGAACAACAAAGATATTAGAACACTTTAAAAGCTCTCTGTCAAAGCTCGTTTTTGACAGGCAGCTGAGACATAAATATTAAGCATAAAGATTATATGTAAAATAAAGTATTAGTACACCTACTGAAAAATTAAATATTAATATGTAAAATTAACGGGCTTCAACATCTCTTAGGTAACTGTCAAACAACGGATATTAACAGTTTTAAATAGTTTACAACATTGGCTGTTCTTTCCAACAAATCCTCTACCACCATGCCTGTCTAGGTTTGGGAAGTTATACAATTTCAGAGAAACACATCTACTTCGACAGCTACACACACTTAACTTTCTACTCTAAGTCTCGTATAGAGGCGACATCACAAGTTTGCAAGTGAGCTAGCTACCTGCAGACGTCTGTTCGTCCACCATAGATCAGTCCTCACTATCAGTACTTAGGCCGAGTACATAGAAGAAAAGAAACCACGAACCATGCTTAAAGCACTTTTTAGGTCGCTGTGCAACTTAAATCCGTTGCCCTCGCTGATGAAAAGACGATAATACTTGAAACATTTGAGTAAGCAATAGCATAATCAAAAAAAAAAAAGAAGTAAAAAAATCAATATTTATGTTAATATTTCCACCTAATAATCCTTTCGGATCTTTTTTAAAACGGGGGCCACATTTTTCATTAATGTTTTACGTAGTGTTTTTGGTACCGAAAGACTTTCAGACTTCGTATACTTATCTATTTTGTGTTATAGAACAGAAAAATATTTTTGTATTCGAATTTATTTCATGTAAAAAATTGTCTTATTTCGATAATTTCAACCAATCACTGACGTCCATTCAGTCGATATACATTAAGTGCCGACTACATAAACAAACGATTCTTCGTTTTATTTGCTTTTTTCATTTTAAATTTGCTTTAACCCTAACCCTAACTCTAACCCTAACCCTAGGGTTAGGGTTAGGGTTAGAGTTAGGGTTAGGATTAATTGATTCAGAATCGTTTGTTTATGTAGTCGGCACTTAATGTATATCGGCTGAATGGACGTCAGTGATTGGTTGAAATTACAGAAATACGACAACTTTAACATGGAATAATTTATGGATTTCTTTTTTTTTGAAGAAGACTAAGAGAAAAAGATGTTTTATATGACACATTCTACCAGTGTTCCAAGTTTCAAAGTGTTTCGTTAATGAAAAATGTGGCCCCTGTTTTAAAAAAGATCCATCCTTTCTACTATTGGTACAAGGTCTGAATTTTTTTTGAGGGATAAAACACTTATTTTATCTGCCCCAAAAGGATGAAAGGCAAAGTCGACCCTGGTGCAATTTGAACTCACAATGTCAACCCGGAAGAAATGCAGCTAACATTTTGTCTAATGTCCTAACGATTCTGCGACCCCACTGCCTTAATAGTTCCATATAACAGAAGTAATTATTATTCCCATACATATTCCCCATGTATCCTTCAGTCGGGAAATCTTCTTTGTATCAAACATGGTCATTTCTGATACGTCAAAGATGATCTTTCCGAGTTATACGTTGTTTAAACTCACGAAATTCAATGGAACACTTTTGAGAACACAAACCATCCGCAAATTCTTCAGCATCTATCTTCTGTCCTGTACCCTTATATGAAAAACAAATGAAAACTTTCTTTTATTGCTCTGGATTATGCATTGAGCACATCGTGTTTCTAAACATGACTATACATTGAAAGATACAAGAAAAATGTTTATATATATGCAAGTATTATATACATCCATATTTGCATTTCAATTTCTATATACACAAACATGTATTCATACAATTGCATATGTATGTGTAAATATGTCTATCTATGTTATACACAATTTATCTTTGAAATTATATTAAATTCTGTAATTTAAACGATATCTATACAAAATAAACAAATTTCTCTCTATAGGCTAATTTTTGTCTATTTCCTTTTACACTCTAGGCATTTATTATTTTCTTTCCGTTTTTTTCTTTGGTTTTTCCTTCTTTATTTTTTTCTATCTCCCCTCTCAGTTTCTTAACTTCTGTGTCGAGTTGTTTTTTTTGGGGGGGGGGGGGGTTTCTATTTTTTCCTTTTCGCTCGAAAACGAAGCCAATGTTTCCTCTCACCTCCTCTTTGTTACTTTTTACCCTAAATTTTTCTAAATATCTTTCATACTGGGCTTGATAGTTTTATTATTGTTCAGCTTCGTTTAGTTTATGTTATTTTCTTTTCTTCTACTTCTTCTCCATTATTTATTTTGTTTTCCTAAAGACCCAGGTTTTCTTGTTCTGTCTATAACTACTTGACTGGGCGCCGTCCTTTGTCAACTCAATTAAACAGAGCACTTAAATAACAAACTCCACGTTACTGGATCTGTGTCTAAAAAAGAAATATATCTAGACAGGTAATGGCGTGTCTCGAGTGAAAATAGAAGACCATTTAGCAATGTAAAACTACAATTAGTTAGATCGACGACAATGGGAACGCTGAAGGTCTAGGTAAATGGCGGCGGTAGGGGTCGTTTTGGAGACTTTGGATTACTTGTTATCGCACAAGAACTCTGTATGTATCGTTTCGCTGGTTGTGTGAGACACCAGCAATTTGATCAAGTTAGATATGTTCGCACCGTGACATTGATTCTTGTTGGCAAACCAAATTTGACAAAATGGAGAATAGGTTGCAATGAAGATGTTAATGTAAAAAGGGGGTGGAAGGAAGAAGGAAAATATTGATGATGAAAGAAAGATGGCAGTGAGAGAAAGAATAGGAAAGTTTATGAGCATGAGAGAGGGGAAAAGGAGAGAGAGAGAGAACAAGAGTGACTGTAAGCGAATAAAAAATAAACTAACGAAGATAAGGAGAGAAATAGAGGGAGAGAGGGGGCGAGAAAGAAGGAGAGAGAGAGGAAAGAGAGCAAGAACAATTGTTCGTGTTAGTGAATAGAAAATGAGAGAGAGAGAGAGAGAGAACATGGGCGATTGTGTTTATTATTGAATAAAACATAATGAAAAGAGAGAGTGAGAGAGAGAGTGAGAGAGAGAGACTGATTGACTGTCAAAGCGAAGGAAACGCAAAAGGATGAACAGGGATTATGGGGGGTGGGGTGGATAAGAAAAGCATAATAGACTTGGAAAAGAAATATATAACAACAGAAAGAGAAACCAGATAGAATGGCCGCTGTCATCAGTTTAAACTTTTTGGCACGAAGCTAGCAATTTTAGGGGAGGGGATAGGTTGATGACATCGATTCCATTACTCAACTGGTATCGACCATGAAAGGTGAAGTCGATCTCGGCAGAATTTTGAACCGGGAACGTTGAGCCTGATGAAATACTGCTAAGCATTTGTCCGGCGGTTTAACAATACTCTCAGCATGCCCTCTTCTTGCGCCCCCACAACCAATTTAGTCCCTAACGCTACATTTTTGAATTCTTTCTCTCTCCTTTTCTCTCCTCCCATTCTCTCTTTCTCTCTCTCTCTCTTCACACGGTTCGTTCCTTTCAAACTCTCAAATGACAAACAATACTTACGAAGCGAATCCTCTTACTATTTATTTTGCCTCTGTTTTATTAATTCTGGTCTAAGGAAAATGGTTGCGTTACTTAATTATCAACGGTGGTGCAATCACCATCGTAATCATCCTCATTGATCAGTATTTAAATATTATCATCATAATCAATACAATTTCTCCCGCTTCATCGTTTTCATCAATGTTATTATTAAGTCATTGTTAATGTAACAACAACGGCACACTCCATGACTGTAATAATTTCTTTTGTGGCTTTTTACTTGCTTTTTCTTTTTGCTTCTTTTCTTTAGATTTAATTATTCATCCAGCTTACTTTCTTTTGATAACATTTGAAATTATTAAGGACATGTGGTCCGTACACGTTTTCTCCTCTCATAAACATCAGATCAAATTCATACCGTTTCGCCAGTGCAAGATTAAATAACAAAAGTAGCCGTGCTATCAGCGACAGTAGCAAGAGCACAAAGACCCAAGTATAGACATACACGTGGCGTTAATAATTGCATAATAATAATAATAATAATAATAATAATAATAATAATAATAATAACTAATTCTGGTTTTATTGGCCACAAGGGCTAATATAAATTAAAAACATGTAAGGACAAAGACAGGACGAAGTTTGCAAAGGGTTTTGTCTGAAAAGAAGAAAACATTCGTGTAAACATAGGAAAACAAAGAAAGATATAACAATAATAATAATAATAAATTGGCTGAAAGAGTGTGAAATAGAATGCCCAGTAGAACTCTTATAGAAAGTTTGATTTTTTGGAGACAGTAAGGATTATCAGGAAGGTTCTAAGCACTTGAAAGACTGCTGAAAACTTGTCGATACGTGAGGTTACAGGTAGTAATCCGCTATCCATATAATTCCTATCAGGGATAAGACCGAATCTGAGCCAAGCCATAATAGCAACAACAACATTGAGGAAAAATAAAATTAATGATGACAAGAAAACAACAATGAATGACAGCGCGGTAATGAACTGGCAAGGAGGTTGTTAGATGGTCACTGGCTGTCGTAGAAATTTGTGCTTCCTGAAGAAACTCTATTAATACCTTGTCAATTACAGAGACACCTCGGGACCTTAACAGGCTGACTTCGTAATGGCGTGGTCAATTCGGTAAAGTAGTAAAAACAAAACAAAAAAAACCCCACAAAAGTGCCATTGGGAACACAGAATATAATAATGAATCATATATGTGTGTGTGTGTGTGTGTGTTTGTGTAGATAGATAAATAGATAGACAGATAGATAGATAGATAGATAGATAGAAAGGAAACACAAGATAGATAGATAGATAGATAGAAAGGAAACACGAGATAGATAGATAGATAGATAGACAGATAGATAGATAGATAAATAGATAGATAGATAGATAGATATAATCCTCTGAATTTTTAGAGAAGGGAAGAAATAAATATACGTTGGCAAGAATTTACCTATGGGATGAACTGAAAAATATCCACTTTGCTATTTTATCTTGTCAAAACTGATTTTTGTTAATTTAAATAAATGACTAAAGAGTGAGGGAGAACTGATTTAACTCTAATCTGTGTCATTTGTCAATAATCATGAGAGAAAAATAAATTATCTTGAAGCATCAATTATCTTGAAGTTGTAATGGTATTTTTCGTATATATATATAAAAATCTTGCCTCTGTGTAAAATAAAATCGATAATCTGTACCGAGCGTATAGGAGTAAATATTTTGTATATTTTGATTTTTACAAAAGATACGGACAGACAAAAAAGAGGAAAAGATAAAAGAGAATTGAAGCTTTGAACTTACTCGATAAAATAAGACTAGGGTCGATGCAATAGACTTACTCCCTCGCACCAAAATATCAGGCTTTGTTCCTATAGTAGATAGGATAGTTATTTACTTTGCTAAACGCGACACGATATTTCTAATTAAAATATAATATTGATGAACGCTAATTAGTCAGCCCAGCATCTAAACGAACTCTAACGAACTATTGTAAATATATTCAAATTCTGTCCTAAGCAATAAACCTTCTCTTTGGGAAAGAAACCCATACGGCAATCAGTCGAAAGGGCATAATTGTTCGCAGGAATAGAATGGAAAGGAAACGGACTGTGTGGTAACAGTTAGCTTAAGGAATAATTGCTCAAAATAAATAAATAAATAGATAAATAAATAAATCTCTTCCCCCAACAGTAGCTTTTAGTTTTTACTTGTGTCAGTCATTGGACTGCGGTCATGCTGCAGCAATGCCTCGAAAGGGTGTAACTGAACAAGTCACTCCACAACCCGATACTTGGGTTTCTTAAAAAAAAATCTGGTACTCATTATATAAGACCTTTTGCCGGACCGCTTGGGTACGGAGATATAAACAAACCAACACCAGTTCTCAAACAAATTATTGAAGGTAAATGCGCGCGCGCACACACATACATACACATATTTATATATACAATAGGCTTCATTCAGTTTCCGTCTACCAAATCCAGTGATAAGGCTTTAGTCGGCCCGGGGGCTGTAATAGAAGACGTTTTCCCAAGATACTACACACAGTGACGATACGGCCACGCCTGTGTTCATAACTCAGTCATTTTTAAAAGCCTTTCTATAAAAGCAGTGATTTCTTGTTCTAAAACACACTCGAAAACGTAAATTATTCAACGAAATCAAACGTTATCCAAAAACAGATTCATTGCTTCATTTCCCGTGTTAACACGTTGGCTTTTTACCAAGTAACTACAGCGTAGTTACCAACAAGCTAGCAAATCCAGACTGGCTATACTTGAATATATATCTATATCTATATGTATACATGTGTATATGTATGTATGTATGTATGTATATATATATATATATATATATATATATATATATATATATATATATATATATATATATATATATATATATATATATAATATATATATATACTTACAATTAAAAAGGGTAAAAGATTATCAATTTATTAATTTATTAATAAATTAATAATTAATAATTTTTACCAAGCCCTTCGGTATGTAAGCACCATTATCGGTGTGGAACTTATTTAAAAGTTATTATACATTTATAAACAAAATTAAGGGATCAGCAACAGGTTGCTTCACCACATACCGAAGTTCAGAAATAGCAGCTAAAAATGCTGAAACTCCAACAGATAGCAGTAACCCGCAACTCACATAGGCAAAACAAGAAGAAAAATAACGAACTAAACTAGTCATAGTTAATCATAGACATGTTTCTGGTTTAGAAGGAAAAACTCTTCATTACCTCATCGGTATGATATTCCTGTTGTAAATTCGATGATACTGGCAAATGTGCATGCATGATCTAGCGCCATCATGGCAATCGACACATTTTGAAAGTATCTCCAAATCCACATAGGCGAGCCAGCCCATCATCTTCCCTCAAGAATTACCATGTGCGTCGCATATATGAAAGTGATTAGGTTTCTACATTTGATATTTACTATTTATTGCACATCTCTTTTAGCTTTTATTGTCTTCATTTGCATTATGTAAGAAGATAAATAGCAAATGGTCAATGTCTGTATGTGGTTGCGTGCTTAAAACTATCGTTAATTAACATGAGTTAACTTTTCTTTTTTATATGTTTTTGCTTCTATCTATAAAACCATACAATAGGTGCAGACATGGCCGTGTTGTAAGATGCTTGTTTCCCTAACCACATGGTTCCAGGTTCACTCCGAAAAATAGAACAATAACGCAACAGGCGACAACAAGACATCCCAGACAGTTAGATGATACAAAAAAAAGGGACAAAAAAACAAAAAAAAACAAGGACGGGTCATTCGGAGTTTTCTTTCATCAGTCGAGTTCCAGATTATCTTTGCAGTTTCGGCTGGTTATATATGCATACATATATAGAACATACATACACTAGTGTAGACAGGGCGTTTGTTAAAACGTAGTTGAGAACTGCAATCAATTTTGAAAATGACATCCCAAAATAAAAAAATAAAAACCCCAAAACGCACGAAACATGTTAAGAGAAAATTGTCTGCAAGGCTTGTTTTTTCATTATTATTATTATTATTATTACTACTACTACTACTACTACTACTACTACTACTACTACTACTACTACTACTACTACTACCATCATCATCACCATCTTTATTTTCCTTTTTCTTCGTAATATTTCATGGGAAAATTGTCGCTTAAAAAAGATATTAATGAGTCACTCGATTTTATCAGTTGAATATGGAACGGGTTTCACGTGATTTATATATCATAAATATATCAACATGGCGAAATAATTCGTATTTGTGTGAATAAAAAAACAAACAAACTGAAATACTAGAATACATTACACGTGGAATTGAAATTTACCGGTTACATGGAAATTCTGTGTGAAATTCATGAATATATTAGAATTATATGTTTACATCATATACAAGATTATGTAAAAAGTTTGCAGAACCGCAAGTTATTGTTAGCTGTGAATAATTTCGTCGAAGGAAGAATGAATTATTTATCATGTAGTTAACCAAACGTACGATATAATATAAAACAAGGTCGTAAGATATATAACAGAAGTCACATAATGTATTTACTACATATATATATATATATATATATATATATATATATATATATATATATATAGGTATAAAGAGAGAAAAGGATAAAGAGACCAATGGCAAAGTTAGAAATATATTTTATGGTAAGACTTTATCCATAAAATATATTTCTAACTTTGCCATTAGTCTCTTTATCCCTTTCTCTCTTTATACATACACACGCTAATACACGACCTATGTTATATTCCCCACTCATGTTTATACAACGAAAGGGGCAAAACTAGCCGGTATACAGCACTTACTTGGTATTACCTGTATCTTCGGGTTTGGTTGAATCCAATACCCTTCATAACCTTATATATATATATATATATATATATATATATATATATATATATACGGATGAGTAGAGAAACGAAAGAAAGAGGCACTCAACACATTCAGTAGAAGTTACATATTTGATTATTTCAAACAGTTTGATTCGATCCCAGGCAGCTTCAAGTGTCGTAGCCGTTCGTATGGAAACATAGCTAGTCAGTGTTTTAAATAATAATAAAAATAATGTATAGATATACATGCGCAAATCATTCTACGCACACACACACACACACACACACACACACACACACACACGTTGCGGTCTTGTGCAATTTCTACCAAATTTTGCCCATAAAGCTTTGGTGAACCCGGCTATAGCAAGAGACGCTTGTCTGAGATGCCATACCGGGATCGAGACAAGAACCGTGTGGACGCGAAGTAAACTTCTCACTACACAGTCTTGCGAACGCTTCTTTTTTTTTTTTTGAAATAAAATAAACAAAAAATAAAAAATAAGTAAAACAGTTCGTATAAGAAATAAAAGAATAAGGAAAATAAATAAATAAAATGATCCAGATAATAGATGGTTTGCTTGACCTTCGACCTTAAAGGCAATTTGCAATCTTAGCATGTGTTTTGATAAAAAGCATACATCGCAATTTTAAAAAGGAATTCAGAACAGCGCTTCCTGGAACAGAAATAGCAGCAAAGCGTATGTATAGGATTTAAATAATATATTCTATTAATTCCGTGATATAATGGATGTGTAGACTCACTTATTTGCATACACAAGCGCACATGCGCGTGTGCGCGCACGCGCTATCGCACAATTCCACCAGGTGTCTGACGTGAGGCCGTATATTAAGTAAAGTTCTTGTTTAAAGTGCTAGCACAGATATATATATATATATATATATATATATATATATATATATATATATATATATGCTTATGACGGTTACATAATGTGAATGCTGATATTATTATTATTATTATTATTATTATTATTTAGAGCAACGGGGTTCAGATAGACAGCTCCAAAGGGGAAGTAGTATTGCAGAAATGAATTTGGGCACATTGTCAAGTCCGGTGTGTCAGAAGAATAAAGAAAAAAAAAAACAAACAAAAAAAAACCGAAGAAAAACAAACTAAGAACAAAAACAAAACAAAAAAAGACAGAAAAGAAAAAAAAATAGCAGGAAGGAAAGAGTATGTAGGAGAAAGAGAGGGTGGGTAGACACAGCAAGACAGAGACAAAGATACAGCGAAATAAGGAGAAAGTGGGAAAAACTCATCCGGTTGTAGTTATATAAATGAGACTAGCATCTCAGTGTAGATGGAGCTGAGATAGAGGTGTGTGTCTGCACAGGCTCTTCTACTAAAACAGCAATGGACCTGAGAATCGAGACTTTCTTTATGCTATTTTTATTTTCATTTTTGTTTTGGTTTTTGTTTTTAGTAATCAAGGAACTTAGTTGTTCTTTTGACTTGAGCAAAAAATACATTTTGATCAAGTTGGGTGCACATCTACATATATGGGAAATGTAGACGTTTTTCAGGAATAATAATAATAATAATAATAATAATAATAATAATAATAATCATTATTATTATATTTATTAAGGCAGCGAGTTGGCAGAATCGTAAGCGCACCCGGCAAAATGCTTGGTGGCATTTCGCCCCTCGCTACGTTCTGAGTTCAAATACCACCGAGATCGACTTTGCCTATCATTTCTAAAGTATCAGTAAAATACTGGGGCCGCAAATTTCAAACCTTGTACCTATAGTACAAAGGATTTACATTTTGTGCCTATAAGAATACATACATACATATATATACATCCATATATATATATATATATATATATATATATATATATATATATATATATATATTATACACATTTTCATGTATAAACTCACGCACACACAGAACTGGCTTCTGTACAGTTTCCATCTATCCTATGCCATTCACAACTCACAGAGTAATTCTCACCCAATGAAACGGGAGAGGACAGTTGCTCAAAATACCATGCAGTGGAGTCAAGAAGCATGAGACCAAATGTTTGCAAAGTGAACTTTTAATCACACAGCCATACATGTGTGTTTGTGGTTGTAGTGTAGGTGGTGGGAGTAGCAAAAAATGCAACATTTCGCTTTGATTATGAGATTGGCAACGTTTTTAAAACGCTAATGAGTTTAGAAACGCTAGAACTCCAGACTAAACGTAAAGGAGAAATAATAATAATAATAATAATAATAATAATAATAATAATAATAATAACAAAAAAAAAGGACTTGGAAAATTCATGATAAAATAAACTGTGTCAAACTTACACAGAGATGTGTCTTTAATGTGAGACACATACAGACGCAAACACATACATATGCATAAATGTGAGCGAGTGAGCGAGTGTGCTTGTGTGTCTGTATGTGCATGTGTGTACGTATGTGATAGCCATCATGTGATTTTGAAAGTTATGAAGGTCAAGAGTAGGAAAGAACAAATGAAATGAGAAATTAGAACAATATTGACCGCCATTATTAAATTACGTGCAGGGCGTCCACCAGAATGATTAACTGTCTGTTTCTTACACAAACGAACCTAGAAACACATGCCGTTGCAGACATAGCAACACATACATATTATAGACACTGAATATAAAATGTTACAAATTTTATGGCATGTAAGCTCAAGTACATTAGTGAATCTTACTATATAAGTATATAACACATACATACACACATGTATATATGTGTGCATGTATGTATATATATATATATATATATATATATATATATATACACACACTTAAATTCACACAGAGGAATATATGTAGGTATGTATGCATGCATGTTTGTATACACACTATGCCCTAGCTTGTATAACAGTGCAAGGTTTTGGTAAAGTAGATAGGCAATTGACTGGAACACTATACAGCAATAAGATGAATGTAGACGTGAGCTAAACTTATGAGCCAGCGTTTTTAGTAATCACGTATATGTAGCTTTTGGTTACAGAGAGAAAAAAAATAATAAAGTGTGGTTCAACCACTGATGATACTATAGTTAAACCAATGTTTCTCTTTTGTGAGCGGAAAAAGAGATCTATCTAAATAATTTCTGCGTTTATCACCGATTCATCAGTAGCCAATTTTTTTAGTTTTCTGAGCACTAAGAGACTACTAATATGTAGCTTTTTATAGTACACACAGGTTTTCAAAGAACTCTGGTGTCTGCTAATTTACATAACAGTCGATGTGTTGGCAACGTGAATAGAAAGTTAATAGAAGCATCACACGATGTTACGATAATTTAAATGTATGGTAAATTTACGAGCATGTGTTTTTTGTATAAATACATTTTTAACCTCACTGTGTAAAGTAGATATAACGGTTGAACGAAATGTTCTTTTGCTCTCTGGTGAGAAAACCATAGATGAACCAGACTGGTTTTAGTGTTTCTATGTTTTCCTCAGGGATCGGTTACTCACTTTTCTCACAAATGCTCATATATATATATACATATATATATATATATATATATATAGCAGAAGCAACAGAGACTCAAGGTCCGAGTCAATCTGTTGCTGGTGCTAAATATTTTGAGTGCTATTTTTCCTCTTTGCACCAACTTATCTATCTATCTATCTATCTATCTAGATATATATATATAGTATATATAGTAAATCCCCCCCCCCAAAAAAAAACGAAGAACAAACACAAGAAAAAAATGACAATGTGAGGACGCTCAGGGAAGGAAAGAAAGGTGGTTTTACGCTTCGAGCAAAGCCCTTCGTCAGAAACAGGAAACAGAAGAAAGACCAAGAGAAGAGGAAGACAGAGGAAAAAATCCCCAACAATCCACGAGTAGTTGCACACACATATATATATATATATATATATCCAAAGTTTTAAATTTAAAAGAGAGCTTTGACGCTAATATCCATTATTATTGAAATTTATTCCTTAAGAAGTCTACTTTAGACTTTTTTGCGGTGAAATCTCTTGCTATATTGGTAACGATTACATGTTTTTCTATGAACAAATATATATATATATATATATATATATATATATATATATATATAAGGCATACATTTAAGTGTATACACACATGCATTTATGTGTCAAAGTATGCGCGTGTATCTACATGCATATATTTGTCTGTGTGGATATATATATATATATATATATATATATATACATACATACATATATATATATATATATATATACATACATACATACTTACATACACACACGTAACAGACACACATATATGCATAATTTTACATATATATTTACAAATATGTAGACATGTATACATACTTATACGTACGCATATATGTATTCATTTGTGCACATATACACAGGTACATGTATATGCATAATACACATACATACACACAAACAAAATACGTATTGCACTTGCACAGATGCTTGTTACTTCACACAAAGACGCATAGTAACTATGTGAATGGGTGTGTATCAAAAACTAAGAAAATAAACTGATAAAAAAAAAAACTTACCCCCATTTAATATCTCCCCTCTAAGGCACACCCACGTACCTTATCCTTATCCACCACCACCCTCTCTCCCTTTCTCTCTCCCCTTTACTGAATTCTTATTTTGTTCCTTCTTTCACTTAATTTGTCTGCTTCTGTTTTATCTTCATCGTTCTATCGACTCTCCTTCTTGGTTTACCACTCTCCAAATGTTAGCATTCACGGCCGATTTTTGTTTTGCTCGTTGCAAATGGTTAGCGACCGATATACGTCTTATTTTTTTGTTTTCAAGGTCCAAAGTGTTTCACCTCGAGACAGAAAGTTTGTTTTATTTACATATTTTGGGAATTTCCATTTTATTTACTTATGTCTTCATTTATTTCTTGCTTGAATATGAATACACTGCGTATAATAATAATAATAATGATTATAATAATAATAATAATAATAATAGTCCATACGTATTTGGTTAAAGCGAGATCTAAATGATAATTCAGGAATGAATTGTTTGTAAGCTTAACTGATATTAAGCCATTGAAGCAGTTGGCATATATATATATATATATATATATATATATATATATATATATATATATATATATGCAGGAAACCAGTTAAACCTAAGGCATGAACTTTGACAAAAACAGAGAGATAAGAGCAAAATGAGGTCAGAAGAATTATAATGAGAAAATACATAGATTTCTTGAAGTAAATTCCTAGCAGAAATGCCTGCTCAATATCACAACGGATATTCTATCCTACTGACACAGGAACGCGAAATAAGAAATTAATCTACATCTTTGTGTGTGTATGTGTGTGTGTGTGTGTGTGTGTGTGTGTGTGTGTGTGTGTGTGTGTGTGTGTGTGTGTGTGTGTGTTCGAATGCATATACATATTTTCGTGATTTGGTTTCATTGAATGCACTATATGTAAATTTATGCACGTGTTTATATATAGTCATCACGAAAAACACATTTTTCTTTCTTTTGGCAAAACTCCCTCTACTTACATAACGATAGATAGGTAGATAGATTGATAGATACTAAGAGGGCTTGGTTGAGTAAATAGATAGATAGAAAGCAAAATAGCGAGTGAGAGAGAGAAAGAGAGTAATGTAGACAAACATACAACTTGATGGAAATGTTATTCTTAGCAAATAATCAAATATTTTCCATGTTCCATACGACACTGCCATAGGAACTATTGAAACTATCCCTCCTACTTCAGCGTAATAATTATCATTATCATTATTTGATTTATACTTATTTTTATTTATTGTTTTTTTTTATTATTACGATGATGTTTTTCCAATGTAAATATGTAGACGGTGATACGGGCTTCAGTACCGTTGTAGTAGCAGCTGTATATGAATTCATATGCTCTGTGGGATGTTGTTTATTCCGTTTTTATACAATAACGGCAGCTCATGAAAACATTGGTAACGGTATTCCTGCAATATGTCACAGCTGTTGCAATTTCTGGCGTTCTTATTTCTCTAGCTATAAGAGCTTCAGACTGACATTCGCAACAACAGCAACAACTTGTTGCCATCCCACCTGAAAGCAAACCAGCTATGCGACTTAACAAAAAATATCAACTTTCATTGTAGATACAAACTTTACTTGTTACTTAAGGCAACTTAAGACTACTGATTACAAGAGGAATGCCAGCTTCAGATTATAAAGATAGTAGCAAAGACTAGGAATGCCACCTTCATAAACAGAAGCAATGGCGGTGCATAAATCAAGATATAGTTTCCAGTTTTCAGAGTTAAAAAAGAAAATCTCAGAGAAAATGGCCTCACGGTTAGTAACAGGTTCTCATATTAAAATCATAATATTTCTAGAATTCGTAAGGTCTTCGAATTTAAAACGTTATTTCCCCTGTATCCGTCGAGTGTTATAGACTCGTGTTCATAATAACTGCTGTAGATGGCGCTTTAGCAGAATCGGTAGAATGTCTAGCGGTATTTGTTCTGAATCTCTACGTTCAAATTCCGTTGTGCTCAAATTTATCATTCATCTTTTTGGAGTCGATAACCAATCCAAAATGCCAATCCAACTCGACGGATTAGGTAGAAGTGTAAGAACGTCAAACCGGATGTCTTGCGATATTTATTTCTCCGGATGTTTGCATTCTGAGATCAAATCCCACCATGGTAATCTAGGGTGATAGTCTTAACCCGTCACTTAATACATCACGATTTGTCTCCTTGGGTACCTTTTGTTTGGGCCAGGTCCCCGGCTTGAGGATAACTAAATCATTATCCTCACTCCCAAACCTCAAGAATCACAGACACCGAAGCGGATCATGGCTGCTCTATTGCATTTCCCTCCTTACTAAAAATGAAAAAAAAAAGTGCGAAAGATTTCTCTCATTGAGCTTTAACACAAAACTACTAGAACTCCTACACCAAATAATCTTATACACACACACACACGCACGCACCGAACTTGCGTCTAATATTCTAATAGTTACAAATGATATCTTTCTGTTGATAGTAATTCAAGATAAAAGGGTGGAGCATGACCAACTTTTAATGTCAGTCTCAATACACAGGACAGATGTGTAGTGTACCGTTGGTTGATTGAACAAGCAATTACTACTGGATTCTCCTGCAGATTGGCATGAATAAGACAACTTCTATACGACTAGGTCAATTTTACTCAATTTTCTGTTGATGAGCTTAACGTTATATACCTTCAGTTTGGTTATTTCATACGTATATAGAACGAAGGAGCCTGCCTATACGTGTTTGCTAGACCTACTATACACAGTAGATAATTTTCGTTCAAGCTACACACTACTCTCTTTAAAAAGGAACTCTCTGTCCGGGACATACTATGTGGGAAATGCTTTTGATCACGGGCCTTCACGATCAGGATGAATCTGTTGAGCTAAATTATATCAAGAAAAGTCATAATATTCTGAAGTTAGGATAATAATTATGAATAACGCCATTACTGACCATGGTCGCCGTAGTCTGTATTTGGTGTTAATTATAGTACGGGCATCTTAGGACATTGAGTATTAGTTTAACAATAACAAAAGAAATACAAACCCTCAATGGTATTAATGGAATTTTTTCCTTCAAGATTATTGTTAAAAGAGGAAAATATTTAAGCATTACATTTGCTTGGGATGTAATCCTAAAAATTGTAAATTTAGCTTTCGTTGTTCTACTCCGCATTGAGCAAATCTTGAGGTGAACTGAGAGGTGAAAAGAAAAGGGGGAAATGGATTTCCACCACAAATTATTAAAATAATGAGGCCAGGATATTAGCAAAAGAACTGGCGATTCATTGTCTTGCAGAGACATAAAGTTGGTGTGCCAGTTCATGAAAAAAGTGGGGGGGGGGGGTTCTCAATATGTACAAAAAAATGCATCGCACAGAAAATGCCAGCGAATTATGAAGATGAAACATTAAAATTTTATAAAATCTGAAAATGATTAAATGCTTTCGTTACAAAATATTGATAGACACATTTCATTATCTTGGTTTCAAATTCTGGTACAAGACCAGCGTAAGTCGACTACATCGATCCCAGTGGCAAACTGGTACATATTTCATTGACCCCGAGAAGGTGAAAGGCAAAGTCGACCTCAGCAGAATTTAAACCCGGAATGTGAAGACGGACGAAATGCCGCTAAGCATTTTGCTCGGCGTGCGAACGATTCTGCCAGCCCGCTGCCCATACACATCTCATCACATTAACAAGCAATCACACTAATAGATTGCTTTCCGATAAAACGCTTTGCGTTATGATTAAACTGATTTGGTTTCTTGTGCAATGTCTTGGTACTATATTCATGAAGCGTATTAACTTGTAACTTTGGCGGCAGCACCTTCTTGAGACATAGCAAGTTCACAAGGGAGGGCCAAATGTTAAGAGGTTGCTATCGGAAGCACTGGGTGGTTAGTGAAGTCGTAATATTTCTTAGAGATAAAAATATTTAACCTGGTTACAATACTTATATTCTAAACACATTTTCAAAATAATGTCGGAATTCGACTATATTATCTGTGAGCAGAAGCATGACTGATAATGTGCCAAAGCCGAATATAATTTCATTATAAGTTCTTGCTGTCTTTAATAATTTCTACATATATTTGAACGCAGGACATTATAATCTACGCAATTATCAAAAAAGAGACTTATACTGGATGGAACAGAATATGAACATAGATAATAAACCATTATACAAGATTAGCTTCGCTTTGATTAAAATAATCAAATTTATTTACTTATATATTTATCATTAAATTACAATTAATATGATATCAGTAGTTGTGTTTTTTAAGCGCGTTTCTTTAAACCCCAACACTAGAAGTGAAAGTTCGTAAAACGACAACATAGGATGGGGGCGTTTGTAAACAACATTCTGTAAAGCGGGTGCCAAACTACAAAAGGTTGATAACTATCAACGTAGAATATAATATTTTCACTGTAAATGAATGTCCTTCATCTGATTTCCTGCTTCTACTAAACTAGATTGGTAACTTTCTTTATATAAAATGTTTTCCGCTTTAGCCAAGGCGCTTTTGTTTTACTTGCTATATTTTATTGCATTCATCTGTGATATTTCTACTGTAAATGACTATCCTGCTTGTCTAATTTCCTGATTTACCGGTATTTTCATCTCTACTGGTAGCTTGTTGTTATAAAATGTTTTCTGTTATAGTTAAGCTGTTTTTGTTTTCTCTTGTAAATTACAAGATTATTATTTAAAAATATATTTTTCTTGCTGTCCTGGTGGCATGTTACGTCCAAGTTATTATTATTCTCTTTTTTATCGTACTCCCCCGTTTGTTTGTTTCTAACTACTATAGCTACATACATCAATAAACATTAAATGCTTAAATACACAAAAACTTCTTTTTTTTACAATTCCCTGCAGAAATCGAGGGAGGGGTTTCTTTTCACGCCTGTGAGCCTTCTATGCCATCAAATACGGTAAATAAATATTTGACATCAAAAGAAACTAAAAACAGAACTCATTATAAAATCCTGGTTGTGTGTAAACATCCTTCGATATGTTTGTATGCAAACTTTATGGTTGTGTTAATTGTAATGCATCGGTCTGTTGATAAATGAAAAACGCAGCTAAATTTGATGTAACTATAGAACAACACGTCTGCAACTACCTACCTTAACAAGTTTTCTGAACTTCACTCACCTGAAAGAAATTCAGGGTCAGAACCAACATTCCAGAATAATCTACATGTTTGCGTCTTTTACTACAATAGCACCCAAAATAATATAGATCCTACACTTCCAGTTTTCACAAAACCAAATACACACGCATGCGCTCTCTCTGCCTCTCTCTCTCTCACACACACACACACACACACACACACACACACACACACACACACACACACACACACACACACACACACACACACACACACACACACACACACACACACACACACACACACACACACACACACACACACACACACACACACACACACACACACACACACACACACACACACACACACAAACGATTGTCCGTAGATCAGTTATAATTTGTAATTGGTCTCTCGATAAGTATTTCCTTCCAATCTACGCTAATTATTCGCTCAAAGTTCATTGCTCTTTTTCTTTTTCCTTTTCTTACTGCACTATGTCTCTACAGTGGAGGCACAATGGCCCAGTGGTTAGGGCAGCGGACTCGCGATCGTAGGATCGCGGTTTCGATTCCCAGACCGGGAAACACACCTAAAGCTCCACGAGGTTCCGGCAGGGGTGGTGGTGGCGACCCCTGCTGTACTCTTTCACCACAACTTTCTCTCTCTCTCTCTTTCTTCCTGTTTCTGTTGTACCTGTATTTCAAAGGGGCCAGCCTTGTCACACTCTGTGTCACACAGAATCTCCCCAAGAACTACGTTAAGGGTACACATGTCTGTGGAGTGCTCAGCCACTTGCACTAATTTCACGAGCAGGCTGTTCCGTTGATCGGATCAACTGGAACCCTCGTCGTCGTAACCGACCGAGTTCCACGACAACGATGATGTCTCTACAGCCTAATTGAAGATTAATTAGGTAACTATCTGCCGAAAATTTTGCTTCATACAAATTGTTGATTCACTTATTTCACTTTTCTCCTATCTTAATTTATTAATTGGTTAGTTTTCTTCCTTCTTCGCCGTCTGTTAATTCCGCCTACATCGTTCTATATATAACTAACCAAAACCAAACCAGAAATATTCTTCTGAGAATAAATGTTCTAAAATAGATTATTAGTTTATGCATCCACTAATTGTAGCAGAGTTTCCTGGCAATGAAATATAATTTATTCGCAATGCTCGATAAGATCCCATGGGCAATAACTACTGAGGAACTGTGCAATCTCAAGAGAATAAGCATAATTAAGAAACATTTTGAGAACTGAAACTCGAAACAGATAAAGCTATAAATAACAGCGTGTAAACATTGGGTTAAAATGCCCTTTGGATAGAAAAAGTCGAAGGCTTATGACGTCACTATATATAATTATTTACAATTATGTAAAGTTTTCTGTGTATACTCCACTGATGAAGCAAAGCATTTCTTATGCAGAGCCAGAAATCCGGGATCTGGAATTATCGAGTAATTTTTGCTAGTTTATTTTGTCTCTTCGTCTTCTGTCCTGGTGCTATATGAACATTTTATTGTGGTTTAGAGTCAAGATTTGGCTGCTATATTCAACGTGGCGGTACCTCTTAGATACCCTAAATTATAATTTTAAATAATTGTTACCTTTTGATGGTTTTTATTACGATGCTGGCCACTTGATAAAATCGATATTTAAATATCGACCTTACCCTTATATATATATATATATATATATATATATATATATATAACGGGAGAGATGGAAGATATTTCTATTAATCAGTACAATTATATATAGATAGATAGATAGATAGATAGATAGATAGATAGATAGATAGATAGATAGATAGATAGATAGATAGATAGATAGATAGATAGATAGATTGACAGAGAAATAGTTTGATATATAGAGAGATTTAGATCGAAAGTGTGAGAAAGGGAGAAGTGAAAACAGGATTAGAGATACATGTATACATATTTACATACGTAACTACACACATTTATATAGACAGAGGCGGCGATCGTTTTTGATACGACAATATGGCTGGCGTGTCAGGTAATATGACAGCGTCACATATGTAGCTGAGTTTGAGGAAGAGGATTCCATTAATAAGTCGCTAGGATAGAGTTTATTAGATATCGGCTTAACATTTTTAATGAACTTTTATATCCGGTTTACAGGGAGTGTTTCCTCATCTAATTTAATTCGTTATTTAAAAGGGCGGCGGAACATAGCTGACAAGAAATTCTGAATGAAATATTCCATTCTTACTTATATCGTGTATTTACTATGCAGGACTACAATAGGTGTGTGTATGTACGTATATGTTGTAGGTGTATGAATGTCTATATATATACATACATGTACAAACACACACACACACACACACATACATATATATATACATATATACATATAAAAGCTAATTTTCTTTCTACACCTCGACCTCTGGATCTTACATTTATACACACACACACACACGCACACACACACACTCACTCACACATATATATGGATGAATATATGTTTGTGTATGGATGTGTGTGTGTGAGTGTATGTGTGTGTGTGTGTGTGTGAGTGTATGTGTGTGTATACGAGTGAATAAGCAAACAAAAGAAGGGCACACAACCAAATTTATTTGGAGTTACATGTATGCTAGTCGTCAGCCACTTTTAATTCAAATTCAAAATGGCTGACGACTAGCGTCACGCTTGAAACTCAAGAGTACCAACAAATCTGAATCAAACTGTTTTGATCCATATATATATATATATATATATATATATATATATATATATATATATATATATATATATATATATATATCGCAAAATGTGCGATCAACATATTCGTACCATAATATCTTTGGTACATGTCATTCCAACAGGTGACTTTCTGCTACTGGTTTTCTGTTGACAGAAATACTGTAAACAGAGTCCTTATCAATGGAGACAAACATATGGCAAGTTGAATGAGCTGTGGAACTATTTTGGGAGAACAACACGGCAGTACGTACTCGTTAATTCCAGCACTCTTATCCGTACTGACTAAGATATATTTCAATCGAACACTAATCGAAGGAAGGACCGATTGAAATATGAGAACCGCCAGAATCATCAACGAAGAAGATATTTGTTGCTCTGCATGGCGTCTTATTAAAATGTCAAATGCAGGTCGTTGTTCTTATTTCAGTGTTTTTTTTACAAACGTTATCGTCAGCCGTCTGTAAGTTGTTGCTGGCAATATCTCAAGATGGTTCTAGAAATTCTGATCAATCTGGTACAGCAAAGCCAGTGTTGATCTGATGGAGAGAAGTCACATTTCAGAAACAGTAAGTTTGTAAACCTGCTTTGTGTTAGTGCATTTGGTAGGCGGAAACTGAAAGAAGCCCGTCTTTTATATGTATATAAATATATATATATATATATATATATATATATATATATATATATATATATATATATATACGTTTGTATGTCTGTTTGTCCCCCTCCTCCCATCATCGCTTGACAAGCGATGTTGGTGTTTTTACGTCCCTGTAACATGGCGGTACGGCAAAAAGAGACCGATAGAATAAACACTAAGCTTACAAAGAATAAGTCCGGGGGGGGGGGGGTCGATTCGTTCGACTAAAGGCGGTGCTCCAGCATTGCCGTAGTCAAATGACTGAAACAAGTAAAAGAATTAAAAGAAAAACAATTTCTTTTAGTATTTCGAGGATAGAGAAAGTAAATTATTCCAGTAAATTTCACAAGTTTTCTCTTTATGCTATATGGTGTCTCAAATGTTTCACAGCAGCAGATTTCGCTCGTACGCATTGGGGATTCCCAAATTGTCCCTTCTGGTTGTTTAGCTCATATACGAATTTAAGATAAACAAATAAGTAAAATGGATGTGTTTATGATGGAATTTCTAAGAAATGAACTTTAAAGAATATCACGTTATTTCTACAACAGAAAATCCACCCTACGCCTTCACATGCACCCACGTGCACAATACAGGCGAAGTAAGTATAATGAAAGTATTCGTTGATTACTAGGAAACACTCATCTCTTTCTCCGTAAAATTCATTGCAATAGTAAGTAATGGATGACATCCGGGTTGCGATGATATGACAGACACACGCAGTATTATTTTGGCGACACGAATGTGTGCCTGTGTACGTCATCGATAAACATATAAACATACACATATAAAATATATAGTCCTACACATTTATATAGTTAAAAAATATTACTCACAGCTCTCCATCTTATATACAAACGCACGCAAAATGTCAATTTTGATTACGTATTAACCAGTCTACGGCGGTGATTCATTCGGATGTCTGTGCGCAGCAACAGTAATCGTGATTTAATGCGAGTACATTGTGTGCGTAAATTTACGTCAACCGTTTTAAAAGATTATGATTTATCGAATTGAATTTGTCGTGTAAATGATGTGCGTGTATGAGAATGTATGAGTGTGTAAGTTCAGGAATGAAAACAAGAATTGGGAGGAATGGTGGAGGAAATATCAATCATATTTCGAGCAAGATTGGCAAATAGGGTAAGGACTCCACTTCAATCATGAATGATCTTAGGATTGCACCTAGAAAGTTACCCTCCGATGTACAAGTCTGGGCAAGGTTGTCTACGGAAGACCAGCAGTCGCCCATGCATACTAGCCTACCCTCTCCATGCGACTAATGTTATCCAAGGGGAAGAAAGGCTAAGGCTGATACAGCTCGGCGCCAGCTGAGTGAACAGGAGCAACGTGAAATAAAGTGTCTTGCTCAAGAACACAACACAGTCCAGTCCATAACTGGAGAATGTGTAACAATGGTACACACACAGCAACGGAGCGAAAGAAGAGTCAGACGTTGCTAAGAAGGTGAGAGATGAAGCAGCTGACAGGGACAAAGCAAAACTGAATAAAAGACAATATATATATACACGCACACACAGAACCAATCAACCACTGTCACGTGATGAAATGAAAAGAAAATGCATTGTCCCCTAGAAGCTTGACCATAAAACGCAAATATTCTGTTTAAGTGTAATTGAGGAAGGTAAGAAGAAGAAAGCTCTTTCTCGACTCATAGGGCCGGTTTCCCAGATTCCGTGGCGTATATATCCTCCCTCCCTAGATGGGACTCCGGTCAGTCGCAGGATTAATCATTTTTGCCAGCTGAATAGTCTGGAACAACATAAAATGAAGTGTTTTGTCCAATAATACAATTCATTGCCCGGTACAGGAATCGAAATCACAATTTTACGGTCATGAGTCCAACACCCTAACCACTAAGCCATGCGCCTCCAACAGGTATAGCGCTTATATACACCTTTATCAGAGTAGTATTAAGGATGAAACGAATCCGTAGTTTGGGTGTCACTACATATGTTTCCGTAGCAAATTTTAAATTAGAACAGAGCACATCTTATACTTTGGTATGTAACAGTATGTAAGGTCATATAACATTATGGAAGATCATGCTTTCATAAAGTGTTACTTCTTCAGGCCATACACCGTTACATTTTGTTTTTTAGGTTGTTGGCACTCCGTCGCTTACGACGTTGAGGGTTCCAGTTGATCCGGTCAACGGAACAGCCTGCTCGTGAAATTAACGTGCAAGTGGCTGAGCACTCCACAGACACGTGTACCCTTAACGTAGTTCTCGGGGATATTCAGCGTGACACAGTGTGACAAGGCTGACCCTTTGAATTTTTAGGTAATATGTTATCAATGAAAGTATATCGGCATATAATGCTCTTTTTTCTTTTGTGAGTTCGTTTCCATACTTCGTAGCACATCAAATAAATTTTAGTAAGATATAGGGAAATAAAATAAAAAGCGCAATATTGTTGATAAGAACCGACAGTGACGTTTTAAAACTGGCGTTAATAAGAATTGAAAACAAACTTTTCTCAAAGCTATCACCACACACACACACACACACACACACACACACACACACACACACACACACACACACACACACACACACACATACACAATAAACATCACGTTCATTGTTATTTATACAAGTACCTATGATTGTACATAGAAGCGATGTTTGCCAAACGATAGGAAACGAATCAATCTTCCGAGAGAGATCATCCGCTGGTTTGACTGCCAGCTGGTTAGAATTGTGAAATCAACCGGTGGAAATTGATTGCCGGACAATAGAAGTGAATTTGATGGAAATATGGGAAACATCGTATGAATGTGGGGGAAAAAAAACTGTTTTTAGAATAACAAATAATTGTAAAGAGATGTGTAAGGCGGAAGTAAACATTGGATGGTTTACAGGAAGTAAAGCAAACCATTGACAAGTGTTTAGAGAATAACTATGTAAATAAACGACGGTTAGAAAAACATATTTTATAAAGAAAGTTATAATGACAGTAACGTTATGTGTTGGTGTACAGAACATCAAACGAAGTTCATCTATGTTCAATGAATCTGATTGAATGCCATAAAGATGTGTATATGATCTGGCATTCATCACTTATTATGGTTTAGGCTCGTTGTTGTTTAGTCGAAATTCAACTGTGATCGAGAAAAATCTACGATCAAAGGCAACCCTCCTGATTAGAGGCATTAAGGATTACATTATCAAATGTCCTTCCTACTTTAAAGATGGTATGGTTTGGTTTAAGCTGGACTTAGCTGCTATTTCTATTAGATCAGGTAGAGTTCTGTTGAATACACTCATACTCGTCAGAGCGATATAATTCTAAGCAATCGGCCTATTTCATTGGACCTCAAACAATGGAAACTTTAACAATCTTGATGCATGGATGAAATGAAATTGAAAGATTTTGTTTGTGAACGCTAGCACAGTTACTTCAATGTTCCTCATAATACTCGAACAATATCCAGATACGAAGACAGAAATTTTAATTCACCAGGACACTAACTGAACTTCGCTTTCCGCCACGGTTCGGCTTTCACTCGGAATTGCAGAGGTATATCTTATCCTTACTCAAGGAGCCACCTCGAACACCGACATTAATGAATACTTCGTACTCTCCTCCTCGATTTCTCTCTCGCCTTCCACCCCCCTCTCTCTCTCTCTCTCTCTTCATAAGATGCAGTAGTGTAGCTGGAGGGTGATCGAGGCGGTTCACCCTGCGCGAGTCTTTTATAAGCGCAGTGCTTTATAAGCTTGTATAGTGAGCGTAACGCGTGAGGCAGGCGACACAAACCCAAGGGTGCCTCGGCAACACACACACACTAGCTACATCACTGCTAACGTGGTTTCAGTCAGGCAACTTCTAGTCTATCTTTCGTTCCTTCTCACAAACCAGTCTCTCTCCTTTGCACATTTTCCTCCAACCCTTTCTGTTTTTCGAATTTGCCGACGTTTTTTGTTAATCACGTTTTCGTCCCAAAGACTTTCGACAATTTGCTCGCTGTTTTCCGTGTCACATGGATTTCTCTCACCCCAGAATATATTAAATCATTTTATAATTCGAATCCCCGATGGATATTAGCTGTTATAAAGCAACGGGGAAATCTCACCAAACATTAAGTAAATTTCATGGTGTTTACTCTGTATACGGGTCACTGAACTTCTGAGGCGACCTCTATGTTCAAAAACTGCAGACACATTTTAGGCGGTGCTGTGTGTATATAATATATAAGTAATATGTAAGTTTGTGCGTCTATGTGCGTGTATGCGCGTGTTTGTACGTGTATTTGTGTGTTTGATCGTAAATTTCTGTGTTAGTGTCATATATATATATATATATATATATATATATATATATATATATGTATAAATATATGTATATAAATATGTTTGTATACATATGTGTTTATATAAGGTCCTGTATATATATATATATATATATATGTATGTTTCGGTTTCCTCTAGAAGTAATGTTAAATGCTTCTCCTGGAAAGGCTCTTGGAAAATGCATGAACAACTCAACATCCATTTTCAAGAGCTTCTAATCTGGATATCATTGTCTTCACCTGGTGTTTGCAGAGCTACTCTTAATATCAATAAAGAATTATGCCCTGTAGTTATATTCTAAACGCAATAAACTCTCTTGTGTGTATGTATATTAAGCTACTTCTGTATCTTCGAGAGAGAACTATTGTGTAAGCTAAGAAAACAGATTAGAATGACAATAAATAAACCTGTTTATTTCAGTTGTAATGATGGATACTTTTCTATTCTGATTGTAACCAATTTTAGAAGCAATTTGTCACAATCTGTCTACATCTTCCACAATTTCAACAGACACTGCCAGTATTTTGCGTTGGCCTACTTTACTGTGTGTATGCCAAATTTAGATACTTTAGATCAAGAACTTACCAAAATATAAATGATGGCATCCTCTCCTAACACTCCCTCTATCTCTTTCTTGTATTCTAGAGAATACAGCGTTTCTATTCTAGGAAGTACAACCAGAAAACTATGGAATTTCCCCTATAATTGCGACATTTTTAATGTTGTTATTTTTGGATACGATTGTTGCTGTAAATATATATGCGTGTGAGAGTATGAGGGCGTTTACATATGTTAGCGTACGCGTGCATACCGGCGATCTATTTACATGCATACAGATAAACTCGTAAATCCCTGATGAGTCAGAAGTCGGTATCAGAAATCTTCTCGCGTTAAGAATTGTATCTTCTACATCATCAAAAACAATTCTCAAAGGATTATTCACATACACATTACATTTCAGTCGTTTACATATCCTACATATATCTTGCATCTTTTACTTGTATCAGGCATTGGAGTGCGGCCATACTGGGGCACAGCCTGTAAGAGTTTAGTAAAAAAACTCGACTATATTTTACTATATTTTACCGCACTTTTTTTCCTGCATTTTATTCTCTGAAAGCGATTTAAGTGAGTTTTATAAGATATTGAAGTGCATCATTAAATGTTAGTATTTATATTTTCATTGCACACACAAACACGCACAAACATGTATGTATGTACGTAAGTATATATATATATATATATATATATATATATATATATATTTCTCTCCAAAGAGTATTTATATCTAATGATATATATATATATATATATTTGTTGACGTCATAAAAATTTAGAAACTTCGAGAGAACGGGAAATAGTGCTTTTTACTTGGAACATTGAAACCAGAAACAGATAAAGCTTCAAATAATGTTGTATAAGGTATAAATAATTAAAAAGAAACCCTTGGCTAGAAAAAGTCGAACGCTGTCCATAGTACGATGCGAGAGTGTCAGTCATGGTCACAAGAGATGCGAGTCCCGTGAGCAGCCTTCGACTTTTTCTATCCAAAGGGTATTTTTATCTAATATTTATAGATTATTAGAAGTGTTATTTGATTCGAGATTCAACGTTCCACAACAGAATTATTTAATTTCAGTTCCTTCGAATTTGTAATTCTAATGACGTTACCAATATATAGATATATATATATATATATATAGGCACACTATTTCGAGATTCACCATTCGAAAAAAGTATAAATACATTCATATGTGTGTGCGAGAGAGAGAGAGAGAGAGAGAGAGAGAGAGAGAGAGAGAGAGAGAGAGAGAAAGAGAGAGAGAGAGAAAGAGAGAGAGAGAGAGAAAGAGAGAAAGAGAGAGAGAGAGAGAGAGAGAGAAAGAAAGAGAGAGAGAAAAAGAGAGAGAGAGAGAGAAAAAGAGAGAGACAAAGAGAAAGAGAGAGAGGATGGTCCCTCGTCGATTTCGACGAGAATTCAGTTGTCCGATCAAATGTACAACTTGCTCATTTTAACAAGCGTGCAAAGCGGTGAAGCAACACTCAAGTGGAACGTGTACCCCTCTCGCAATTAACAATTTTAATCAGAGTGATACTGTGCGTTACAAGACTAATTCCCATTGGATTACAAGAGCAATCTAGCCGACGGGATTCTATGCAATTTCCGTCAATACAATTTCACTCACAGACTATGGGACTACCTGAGTCTATAGAAAATAATTGCTCAAGATGATACTCTACGAACGAGCTTCTCAACTCGTGATTACGTAACGAATTTCTTAACCGTTCGGCCACACTGCGCCTATTCACATGAGCTTGTGTGCCTATGTACGTGTGTGTGTTTATCTCTGAGAGAGAGAGAGAGAGCATGCCTATTCATTGGTTCATATGCGATTATGTAAAATAAAAAAAAGCAGTACAAACATACAGAAAAAAAATCATTTCTTAAAAAAGAAAAAAAAATCATTTCTTAAAAAAGAAAAAAAAAAAAAAAATTCAAGACAGTTACACACA
>NC_142941.1:8709696-8722196 GCF_046866305.1 Octopus bimaculoides
GGGGTCGATTTGTTCGACTAAAAGTGGTGCTCCAGTATGGCCGCAGTCAAATGACTGAAACAAGTAAAAGAGTAAACGGAAAAAAAAGAAAAAAAAAAGAAAGAAAAAACAAACAAACTGAAAATATCAGCAAGACCATCGTAAATGCTGGCTTAGTCATAACAAAACCACAATGCTCTGTAATTTGTAGGCAGTTTGATGCTGAGTGCATATTTTATAAAAAAAAAAAATAATCTTTTCTACTCTAGGCATACGGCTCAAAATTTTACGGGAGGAGGCCAGTCGACAAGATGGACTCCAGTAAGCAACTGGTACCTAATTTATCGACCCGAAACGATGAAAGGCAAAGTCGACCCCGGCAGCATTTGAACTCAGAGCGTAAAAGGCACAAGGCCCGACAATTTTGGGGAGGGGACCAGTCGACTAGATCGAGCCAGTACGCAACTGGTACCTAATTTAACGATCCGAAACGATGAAAGGCAAAGTCGACCTCGGCAGCATTTGAACTCAGAACGGAAAGACAGACGAAATACCACTAAGCATTTCGCTCAGCATTTTTAAACATTTCTGCCAGCTCGCCGCCTGAATAAAAAAAAAATAGTAATAATTAAATGAACAAAATAAATCGAGGCTGCGTATACACGCTGATAAAACAGACTAAACATTGTTTTATTAGACGGGGAATACTGTTGCGTTTAGATGTCCAGTGGACATAAGCATCATACGAAAGGTGTAAAATGGAGATAATGTATCCGAACGACTAATAAGAAACTGAAAACTTTTTATACCAAATTTGTCGTTGTTAGCCATTCTCACAGCTAAGCTATTGAGGTAGGAGTGATTATTTGACAACATATGTAAACAGCAATCTTGAGAAATTGGCACGCATAAGGAAATTTTATTGATTCGTTTAGCACAATTTAAGTTTCTTAGTGCAGCACGTTCCAAACTGCCATCTCTTCATAATTACTATTGGTTTAATTGGCTAGAATGAAAGCTGGAAAATGGCCGTGTTTAATGATAAATTGTTATTGTACGACCAGCTGGCCGAAGAGTCGATATTTCGCATTTGGTCAGATGTACTATGGCCAGGATAGTTAACTCAATATTTTCCATAAACCAACGATGGAATGAATCACCATGTTGTCGCTCAAACTGAGAGAAATAATAACCGAATCTCCTTCAAATGTATTGTTTTTTTTTTAAAGAAAGAGAAGATGAAACACATTGGATAATGCAGTTTTGATACCTAAATTAATAATGAAATTAAATTAAATAGAAGAGAGCCTTAAACGCCATTAATCGTAAGGTAACGCCTAGTTCTTTGGCCAGGGGTTAAATGTCAAATTTCAACATAGGTTATCCTCTTCCACCCAGCTTCAAGTAGGCATCAATAATCATTAAATGTAACTGAATGGATGACGTTGTTGGTTGCTCCAATGTCAGTTCCGATCAAGGAAACCTCCAATAATCAACAACTATTCACTATTACCTGTGTATATGTCTTTATCTTCTACCAACACTTGATAACCGATATAGGTTTATTTACATTTTCGTAACCTAGCAGTTCGACAAAATTGATCGATAAGATATGTGCCAGACGCCAAAATAAGTTGTGGGGTCGATTTGTTTGACTAAATCCTTTCAAGTTGTACCCCAGCATGGCCGCAGTCCAAGGACTGAAACAAGGGAAATATAAAACCTACTATTCAACAAAACAATTTTGTCTTTCGAAGTCAAGTAATTAGCCCTGTTGTCAGCTGAGAATAATTAAGGTTTAATCAGGTTAATTGATGCACAGAATCAACTGGTACCAACGAACATCAAAATCGCTACAATCCATAAATATGTTTAACATAAAATATATATAATATACAACATACATACACATTTGTACAAGACTATCTGGACTTATGGATATATATTCGCATAATCCATTTTTGAAGGAGTAATTAAGTGGGATCTAAATTGAACTGTAATTAATGTACTGCTAAATAGCCTAAAATAAAGTTAATCCCAGAGATTAACAAAAGGATTAAGTTGCCTCGTTAGACCAGAGCAGAAAGAATATGTATATTAATTGTCACTTTATCACCATGTATTAATATTCATCTTCAACTTAATGAACTTCTGAAGTCGTAAATCATGTATTTGTGGATACACACAAGGAACATCGCGCGCGCGCGTGCGTGCGTGCGTGCGTGCGTGCGTGCGTGCGTGCGTGCGTGCGTGCGTGCGTGCGTGCGTGCGTGCGTGCGTGCGTGCGTGCGTGCGTGCGTGCGTGCGTGCGTGCGTGCGTGCGTGCGTGCGTGCGTGCGTGCGTGCGTGCGTGCGTGCGTGCGTGCGTGCGTGCGTGCGTGCGTGCGTGCGTGCGTGCGTGCGTGCGTGCGTGCGTGCGTGCGTGCGTGCGTGCGTGCGTGCGTGCGTGCGTGCGTGCGTGCGTGCGTGCGTGCGTGCGTGCGTGCGTGCGTGCGTGCGTGCGTGCGTGCGTGCGTGCGTGCGTGCGTGCGTGCGTGCGTGCGTGCGTGCGTGCGTGCGTGCGTGCGTGCGTGCGTGCGTGCGTGCGTGCGTGCGTGCGTGCGTGCGTGCGTGCGTGCGTGCGTGCGTGCGTGCGTGCGTGCGTGCGTGCGTGCGTGCGTGCGTGCGTGCGTGCGTGCGTGCGTGCGTGCGTGCGTGCGTGCGTGCGTGCGTGCGTGCGTGCGTGCGTGCGTGCGTGCGTGCGTGCGTGCGTGCGTGCGTGCGTGCGTGCGTGCGTGCGTGCGTGCGTGTGTGTGTGTGTGTGTGTGTGTGTGTGTGTGTGTGTGTGTGTGTGTGTGTGTGTGTGTGTGTGTGTGTGTGTGTGTGTGTGTGTGTGTGTGTGTGTGTGTGTGTGTGTGTGTATTTGCGTGCGTGTGATTGTTTTTGTGCTTCTCCTGAGTGCGTGTAACATATGTGTACTTAGGATAATTGTTATATTCTTTTCTACTCTTGGCACAAGGCTCGACATTTTGAGGGATGCGGGCCAGCCGATTAGATCGACCCCACTACGCAACTGGTACTTAATTTATCGAACCTGAATAGATGAAAGGTAAAGTCGACCTCGGCGGAATTTGAGCTCAGAACGTAAAGACAGACGAAATACCGCTAAGGATTTCGTCCGACTCGCTAACGATTCTGCCAGCTCGATAATTGTTATTTTGAAAAGCAACAGATTGAAGTGTGTGAGAATGGAAACATATAAACACATGCATACATGCACATACACACACACACACATATATACATAGAAGGATAGGTACATAGGCAAAGGCGGTGATCTGGCAGAGACGTTAGCACGCCGGGCGAAATGCTTAGCGGTATTTCGTCTGCCGTTACGTTCTGAGTTCAAATTCTGCCGAGGTCGACTTTGCCTTTCATCCTTTCGGTTCGGGGTCGATAAATTAAGTACCAGTTACGCACTGGGGTCGATCTAATCGACTTAATCCCCTTGTTTGTCCCCTCTATGTTTAGCCCCTCGTGGGCAATAAAGAAATTAGAAGGATAGGTACATAAACCTGGGTGCATGCATGAGTGTACGTGCAAATAACATGAAATACGTAAACAAACGAGTTAAATACATGAACAACGAGGAAAAAATGGAGAACAGGACAAGTAAACACAGAGAAAGGACCCTTCATCATATATGTGTGTGTGTGCGTGTGTGTGTGTGTGTATGGATGGATTATAGAGACAGACAGGTATATAGGCATTATTATAGATATTACATATGCACACATAACCGTACTCATAGAAAACGTAAAGATATATTTATATATCCAAATACATGTGTCTCTATATTTCATCTTTGGTATAAATGTGCGAAACGTCATTAAAAATAAGAAAATAAAAATATATCTGTCATTAATTAGCTTCTGGGTGTGTTATTTTGAGATGTAATCGCTGCTTTTTGGTATTTGAAATCAAATGAATCTGAACCGCAAATCTCTTGAGAGTATTCACATGTTCTAGTTGAAATGTTTGTAAACAAATTTGTACAGTTACATACATACATACATACATACATACATATATATATATATAATTGTGTTGTCCAACCCACTATCCGGCAGTGTCCAATTCTCTAATGGTTCTTTTTCAAATGAATCAAGTCATAACCTTATCCATCTATTGTTTTCATAATCGGTCATAATGTCTTACGTTTAAGATGATTCCCATGCTTTCCCTGATGAGAAGGTTACAATTTTAATATCAAAGATCCCTATGGATCACACAGGTTGTAATCCTTTGAAACATATGTAGGAATAAAGTATGCAATTATAACATGCGTTTTCTCCATTCCTTAAATTCTTATATATATATATATATATATATATATATATATATATATATATATATATAAACTTGTATGTATTAGGCACATAAAGATATGTCTGTACATTTGAGTTTCAAGCGCGATGTTAGTCACAGAAATGTGAATGTTCTTGACAAAAAAAAATGTTAAAAAGATTTTATGATAGTTATAGCCTCGGTCCGACCAAAGCCTTGTAGGTGGATTTGGTAGACGGAAACTGAAAGAAGCCCGTCGTATATATGTGTGTGTGTGTGTGTGTGTGTGTGTGTGTGTGTGTCTGTTCCCCCCAACATCGCTTGAGTTCGAATGCCACCGAGGTCAACTTCGTCTCTTATTCTTTTAAAATAATGTACCAGTTAAATATTGAAGTCGGTGTGATCGACTTATCCCCCACCCCACTACCATCACAAAATTATTGGCTTTGTGCCAAAATTAGAGAGAATTGTTCTAGAGTTCATTTCTTTATTCTTAGATGAAGCTTTATTCTGATATTTTAATAGAATTATGCTTAAATATGAAGATACCAACTTTAAGACAAATTGGTAACCGAGAGAAAGAAACAAATGTAGGCAGTGACTCGGACAATATTATAGCGCCAACCAATAAAATCTTGAGTCAAGTCTTACTTGATTTATGGTCGCAGTAAGAAGAAGAAGAAGAAGAACGTCAAGGAAGAAGCTGGGTAAATCAGTTTGGATTTGAATCCAGGCGAAAAAAGAATGATGCAGCATAGCGGGTGGTACAGCTTTTCGGAACATCAGCATATAATGGATGGAGCGTGTGTGTGGAGTGGAGGGGGCAGCCGTCATTGAGACGTGCAGGACGAATTTTTAGAGTCTTTGAGTGGAGTAGCTTGGGAGGACAAGACAGTTCTTGCAATCATTGGCTGTGGCAAAACCAACAGAAAGAAGAAGAAGAAAATGTAATTATCTATATAAGTACTTTCATGTATGATATTGTGTAGAAATGTGAACTATGAATTTATCAAGCCAAAACAAATGTAGATAACAGAGATGAGGTGGGGGAGAGATTAATTGGCGCGTTCACTGTGCGCTCCGATAATTGCCAAAACAGTTTTTTCACTTTGGAGAGAGAAGACCAGCATTACAGCGTTCATCACACGAGTAAGCATCCGCCATCTTGTAACACTTCGCTGGAAACTGTGTGATCAAGGAAGGATGGCATTCACAAAGCACAGTGTAAATCACCTAAACACTAGCTTTCTTTCATCCTGCCTTTGTGATTTTTTTTTTAACCTAACACCCCCTCGATCAGACAAAAGGTTTCCTTTTAAACTAAATGAACCCTTAATAAATCGTATTTCCTTCATTTTAAAACGGATGACTCTCTACTGAGGAATTGTCTCGGTCATACCTTTTATTTCACAATTTCTTTTCATATTCCCAAATTTTGCAATTTTGTTGTTTTTTAATTCTATCAATTTTTTTATTTATATTCTTTCTCAGCTCTCTTACACGTTCCATTACTACTACTACTACTACTACTCTTTATTTCTTCCACATAGTATATGTATATCTCTGTTTACAATATAATAAGTTCACATATTCGAATGTAGTTTGTGATATTTAAAGAGCGATGAAATAGGTAGTATGCTAAACCTTGTGTTAAAACCTAGCTTATTTAGTACTGGGCAATTCTGTGCTCAATTAGTATTGGTGCCAAAATAGCATATTCATAGGTACATATGACATCCAGAATGTACCAAGAATTAATTGCAACTATTCTCTTCATTTACTACATTCCCAAGACAAAATTATCCGATGGTGTAATTCGTTTTTCCAGGAAGTAAAGATTTGTTCTGAACGTCAAAATATTTCCACCTATGTTCTATATACTCTGGGAACGTATTAAAGCCCTTTTCGGGGTTACTTTATTTGAATTCTTACTATCGGGTAACTAATTTCATGTCATTACATAACCGACTTCATTATTTGGGCATTCATAACTTATTGGGAATTCCTAAATATACGATTCTGAGTAAGACAGTTAGGTATTCTCTGTAAATGTACAGAAACTTGTTTTAAGGGCTGCATACTTTGTATTGTTGTTATTTGATCAGTGAAACAACCATGAGAACGGATCCAAGGGATAAGCCCCGCTTTCCGGGGTATTACCGGGTTCGGCAGCTAGTATATATATATATATATATATATATATATATACACGACGGGCTTCTTTCAGCTTCCGTGTACCAAATCCACTCACAAGGTTCTGGTCGGCCCGAAGCTATAACAGATGACACTTGCCCAAAGTGCCACGTAGTGGAACTGAACCCAGAACCCTGTGATTGGTAAGCAAGCCACTTACTTCACAGTCAGCCCTGCACACACACACACACACACACACACACACACACACACATATATATATATATATATATATACACACACACATATATATTACATTTATATATGTACGTATGTGTATATATATATGTGCATATATATATATATATATATATATATGTATATATGTATGTATATATATATATGTGTGTGTATATATGTGTGTGTGTGTGTGTGTGTGTGTGTGTATGTATGTATGTCCTGTAACTGACATACAACACAAAAGACTGTACAGTAATGTAATTATGCTGGCTGGTTAGTCCATTAGCATCAGGGTTCCCTTTCGCTCTCGTCACCGAGTATCAAAACAAAACTAGAAATACGTATCAAAGTACTGGCTTGTCTTCGCCCAGAGATACCAGATAATGCGCGTTGATGAGTTACGCCTTTATGAAGTCGCTAGATTTTGTTAAAAATAGCAGTCAGTTCTACTCAAATTATATGTTGCGGTCATACAAGAAACATTAGACAATGCTGTTGACCAAAGATCTGCTCAATTAGAGTTGCCTAAACACAGTGGCAACTTAACGCAACTAAACAGTCACTAAACCTCAGAGATATTCTGATCGTTTGTACGATTTAGGATTATCAGGATAATCCTTTTGTATTATAATACCAAACCGTCTTCTGCTCTAACTGATAAACGTACTATCATCGTGATAATCTTTTTTGCTTTATATCGATTGAATATTAATAACTCACTTATCGTCTAGATCAGTGCTACAGAAAGTGGTGGTCCACGGACCAGTGCCGGTTCGCGGGCCATCCGCTGCCGGTACGCGACGAGTTTCCAGAATAGAAAGAAACATCATAAAATGCTTATGTAAGATTGTATTATTTGTTTACAAAATAAATATACGATAGAAAATTGTCACCTTTTATTATATTCTTTATATATATATATATATATATATTGCTTCCGGTATAAATTAATATTACTAAGAAATATTACCGGTCATTTTTGGGGAAAAAAAAACTGCCGGTACGCCACATCAGAGAAGCACTGATTTTGATAATCGTAAATTATAAAAAAAAAAAAATAATAAAATAAAACATATTGATAGTTTTTATTAAATAAAATGATGTTGTATCAGGGAGCCATCTCATACGCACAAACATCGAGATGAACATGTATAAACATGGAGGAACAGTAAACGATACACAAACGGGTGTATACAATGTACGAAATATTTACAACAAATTGAAGCTGAGAAGAAGGAATACACTTAGTTTAGCTTAGATTAAATTGTGGATCATGTATGTGTGGGGGGAATGGGTTGGTGTGGGTATGTTTTTGTTTTTTTATTGTTCTAGTTACTGGACTACGGCCATGCTGGGGCACCATCTTCGCGGGTTTTAATCGTTCGAATCGACCCCAGTACTTTTTTTTCAAATCCTGGTACTTAATCTATCGTTCACTTTTGTCGAATCGTTAAGTTACGGTTGCAAGCAAGCTAACATTAGTTGTCAAGCGGTGGTGGAGGATGAACGCATATGCCATGCATACATATAACGCAACAAAATGGCAAAACACTTGATCGATGACACATTGCTGTCTTACGCTTGACCCTAACGACCGCCAAAGATGTAAGAGTCGGGGAGAAAGAGAAAGTGAGTGATCTGCTACCCAGAAGCCGACTGAGGCTCATTACAGCTGATTAGACTAAAACAATGTAGAACAAATAATAACCTAGCTCCAAGGACACAGTAGTGATACCAGGGTCAGGTATAGAATCCATAACGAAATTCTGGATTTAGCCATTCTTGACAAAATTCAAATTCCTGCCGTAACGTATACACCAATCATATTAACCCTGTCTATTACAAGGAGGTAGTAACCCCCACTAACATCACTTCATCTAATTGACGAGACCGTGATGGTCTTAAAAACTTTGATGCTAGATGTAATGAGTTTAATTGCTGTTCCAAACGGACTTCATGGGACACTTATGAATTTCTTAAAGTAAAATATATTGGTTTAAAAAACGGATAAGACAAGAGCACAGTCATGTATTCAAAATTTAAAAAGAACCGTTTGCCTTTGTTTGGAAACTATGAGAATAACTTTCCAACCCTTTTACTTTTTCTGTAAGACTCAGGCAGTGAGCCAACGGGGGAGCCTTCGTGTGTTCTACAAAGCTGATAGACATACCAGTCAAATATTCCTTAGATCTATTTTACCAATTTAAAAAGAGCAACGTTATATAATGTCGTGTGGGACTTTATTCCTGTAGAATAAAAAAAAAAGATGGGGGTAGTTATAACTTCAATGTCCCTGCGCTCGTACGTATGCTCGATCAGAGCTGACTTGGTGTTAAGTAATAAGTACAACGTAGCTACATGTAAGTAACTGGTACTCCGTCAGTTACGACGACTAATGTTCCAGTTGATTCGATCAACGGAACAGCCTGCTCGTGAAATTGACGTGAAATTAACGCATCGCCGGGAATTGAACTCACGACCTTACGATCATGATCCGAATACCCAAGCCTCAAAGCCACGCCCCTTCACTTACATGTATGTAAAACCCATTTTAAAATAGGTACAAGGCCTGAAATTTCGCGAGTACGGGAATTAGTCGATTACAACGACCCCATTGCTTGACTTGTACTCATTTTATCGACCTCGAAAGGATGAAAGGCAAAGTCAATCCCGGTGGAATTTGAACTCAGAACTTAAAAACGGACGAAATACCGTTAAGCATTTCGCCCGGCGTGCTAACGACTCAGCCAGCTCATTACTTTAGAAAAATAAATATGTGACGTTTTTTTCAGTAAGGTCGCTTGTGTCTAAGCGCATGTCCACGTGTCGATACGTAATGGCGTGATGGCCTGTATCATACTTCCATTAATAGTTATTAGATGCTTATTTTGTCGCGAGCGCATATAGTCACCCTGTGTAACATCGGAGATATAAAGAAAGAAGGAGAGAAAGTGAAACCTGGTACTGGTTTCGGCCGCATTACAGTTGTTTAAAAATGGCGCAACATAGAACGAAGGGTCTAGTTTAAGAATACAACAGGGCTGTCAGGGCCAGGAATAGATCTCACTACCTTATGATCATGGGCCAAACATCCTAATCACAAGGCCACAAATACCCCGACACTTAGCAGAAGCTGCTATTCTTTCTTCGTTTAACAAACTAAAAGCAGGAAGTTATTAAAATATTAAAAGTTGGACATGACACTTGCCTTTTTTTTTTCTTTCTTTAACAAGAAATATTTTTAGCCTTGTTTGGACAATATGAAACAGCGTGCGTAACCTTAAACTCAATGCAGATAAAGAAAATTAAAAAATAACAACCATTATTGTTTGACGTGTCAAAACATATATAATTAGATGTGAAAGTCAGTGAAACCTCTCGAAAAATTATGTCGTACTACTCCTGCAGTGTCAAACATTTTACCATTTAATGCCTCAATATCGAGTACAAAGCCATCTGCGCGAGTGCGTCGTTGCTTGCGCATGCGTGTATTACATACATACATACATACATACATACATACATACATATATATATATATATATAAAAATTCAATAATAGGATGAATTCTTTTACAAGAATTTATCAAGTAGCTAGCGCGAAAAAAACCCTCATAAGGGAAGAAATCCATCATTTATCCCCCAAAATATATTTATTTATATAAGGGCATCACTATACAAGAATGCCTCACGCTATGAGGGACTCTAAGGTCAGACGACCATAAAAAAACGTTCGGTAAAAATGTGTTTTTTATGGTCGTCTGACCTTAGAGTCCCTCATAGCGTGAGGCATTCTTGTATAGTAATGCCCTTATATATATATATATATGTATACACACACACACACACACACACACACACACACACATATGTATATATATATATATATATATATATATATATATATAGTGAAACTACCTCCCGCCATTGGATACAAACTACTATCGCCATTCTTCTCTTTAAATATAAATAAATGCGAGCGTAGTAGAGAACCCATTCCTTGTCCATCACGTGACTGATCATTATTCGAATCGGCAACTTCTTCGAACCGTTCCCGCCAGAACGCAAACTAACCAATCACGGCCCCTAATAAGGTCACGTGATAGAGTAAAATTCTGAAGCCTTCGGGAGCCCATAGTTTGTTATAAATAGCTTTAACTCATACCCAATAATTTGTCTCGGTCCAGTTTCTCTTTGAGAACTGTTCCGTGTACCACACGACAGCAGCAGCAGCCAGCGACCACTTCAGCAGCTTCGTCCAGCCACGATGACCACCGCCGTCGCCACATCAGCAACAAGAGTCTACGACTACTATCCAGCATCATTGTCATGACCAACACGATTAATACCAAACAGCCTCTACACTACCAGCGTCAACACGAATTACTATGTACACCAAACCAAACCTCCGCGGCACATCTCTCTCTTCGATTCTGTTAGGTGACTCAGCTTCACCACGGTAAATAAACAGACAAGAGTTCTTAAACAGACAAGAAATTCTCAGCCAGCGACGAACATCTGTATAACAAGAATCACGGCCCGGCATCGATGCCACGACATCACAACTAGTGATCACCACTGCCACACTCAGCCTCTCCTCACTTTCACTTACAGATTCATATTATTGTGTACCCAAGAACTGGTATAATTGTTCACGTGTTATTGACTCTCTTTCTCTCTGCTGTAATCACATACACATACATGTATCACTCACATACACACTTTTCTTTGTACGACGGCCTGTCTTTGATTATGTTCTTATATGTCGCATTCACACTCTCACACAGACATACATCTTTAACGCCATAATAAATATCTCTGTTATTCATCTAATACGGTTGTGGTCTTTCATTACTGGTCATCTATGTTATCGTCGCATAACATATCATGTATATCATCTTTGATATATATCTATTGTATGTTCGACCGTGTGACGCGTTTAAATAAAAGGAGTCCTCTGTTTTTCCATTCGTCACCATTTCTCCTTTTATGAGTTCGCACGGTCGTCCCTTACACATATATATATATATATATATATATATCGGCGCAGGAGTGGATGTGTCATTGGCGCGCGAGTGGTTGGGTGGTAAGAAGCATGCTTCTCAATCACATGGTTCCGGATTCAGTCCGAATGCGTGGCACGTTGGGCAAGTGTCTTCTACTATAGCCTCGGGCTGACCAAAGCCTTGAGAGTGGATTTGGTAGACGGAAACTGAAAGAAGCCCGTCGTATATATATATATATATATATATATATATATATATATATATGTGTGTGTGTGTGTGTGTGTGCGCGCGTATTTGTCGCCATCGCTTGACAACCAATGTTGGTGCATATACCTCCCCGAAACATAGTGGTTCGGCAAAAAAGACCGACAGAATAAGTACTAGGCTTACAAAGAATAAGTCCTGTTCGACTAAAGGCGGTGCTCCAGCATGGCGGCAGTCAAATTACTGAAGCAAGTAGAATAATAAAAGAATACATATATATATTAGTAATGTTTATCGCTACTTAAACATGGCTGTTCGATAGGAACCGACGTTACTACTATTTTTAACCCCAGGGGGACGCCTCCTCCCCAGGGTGAACCAAGAACAGCGTCCAATTTCTGGAAAGTCCTGCCTTTCTTTATTGTTTTTGCAGGTTATTGTTGACAGTTTTGAAAGTTACTAAACCTGGATCACTCTTTGATACCCCAGCCTGTAAAACAAGAATTAAGAGTCGAAAGTATCTCCTGCTGGGGAAGTCAGCTATATTAACCCTACACATATGCATACACACACACACATATACACGCACACAGACATTTTACATCGTATATTA
>NC_142941.1:8727196-8734696 GCF_046866305.1 Octopus bimaculoides
ACTTTACATCATTACCGCTTTCTTCGCTCACTACCCTTCGGATACCCGATAGTAGGTTTCGTAAAATCACCCCCAAAACGTTTTATAGCCATATTGCTATATTCTGGAACACGTCACGCTCATTAGTGTGTGTATTTGCAAGTGTGTGTTTTTGTGTGTGTGAGAGAGAGAAACAAACAGGAAATTACAGCTTTTGTGCGTATGTGTGTGTATGTGTGTGTATGTGCACACAAGCTCACTTCCAAAGTCAGCACATACAAATATGCTTGTAAGATATTTACGTAGATATGCATACATAGATATATAGATGCATTGTTACTAACTTCTGCATATAAATATATTTATTGTAAGACCAATTATCACAATGAAACTCTGGCAAACAAAAAACAAAACAAAACAAAAGGTTTAAATTCTTATAAAAAAAATCTCCCATAAAACCGTTATCTGTTGAGAGGTAGATATATTAAAATATCATGAAAATGTAAAATATGTTCCATTGTATAACACTAACATCAGTTCCATGCCAAAATGCCATAATTTGGCGGCGGAAATTCTTTCGAAAATATAAAACTTTCACTCATTGCCTAATTAAAATTCATTTATGGCGGTTTCGACACTTTTGTTAGCTGCTTCGTTTGTATGGCAGCATCGGTGTGTCGTTGTTGTTGGCACTCCGTCGCTTACGACGACGACGAGGGTTCCAGTTGATCCGATCGACGGAACAGCCTGCTCGTGAAATTAACGTGCAAAGTGGCTGAACACTCCACAGACACGTGTACCCTTAACGTAGTTCTCGGGTATATTCAGCGTGACACAGTGTGACAAGGCTGACCCTTTGAATTACAGGCACAACAGAAACAGGAAGTAAGGGTGAGAGAAAGTTGTGGTGGAAGAGTACAGCAGGGTTCGCCACCATCCCCTGTCGGAGCCTCTTGGAGCTTTAGGTGTTTTCGCTCAAAAAACACTCACAACGCCCGGTCTGGGAATCGAAACCGCGATCCTATGACCGCGAGTCCGCTGCCCTAACCACTGGGCCATTGCGCCTCCACGCATCGGTGTGTCGAGCAAGCATAACCAAACAATTTTAGTAATGAAATTTGTTATCGGTTTAACTAGTGGATCATTAATACTGAAAGCTTGTGTTATTTGATATGTTATATATACTATCTTATCAATCTGTTTGTGCATCTGTTGATGTGCGTGTGCTCATTTACTTACTCACTCTTTTTACTCTTTTACTTGTTTCAGTCGTTTGACTGCGGCAATGCTGGAGCACCGCCTTTAGTCGAGCAAATCGACCCCAGGACTTATTCTTTGTAAGCCTAGTACTTATTCTATCGGTCATTTTTGCCGAACCGCTAAGTGACGGGGACGTAAACACACCAGCATCGGTTGTCAAGAAATGTTGGGGAGACAAACACATACACACAAACATATACACACACACATACATATATATATATATATATATATATATATATATATATATACGACGGGCTTCTTTCAGTTTCCGTCTACCAAATCCACTCACAAGGCTTTGGTCGGCCCGAGGCTATAGTAGTAGACACTTGCCCAAGGTGTCACGCAGTGGGACTGAACCCGGAGCTGTGTGGTTGGTAAGCAAGCTACTTACCACACAGCCACTCCTAATGTTTTTTTTTTTTAGAACGGTGTACCTCGAAGCAAATACAGCTATGAATACAAGGGTAGTCTTCGACTTTTTTTATCAAAAGGTTCTTTTTTTTTTGTTTACTTAATATTTACATATATGTAGCTTTATCTGCTTCGGCATACGTCATTCCAAAACAGAATTATTTCACATTCTCTCGAAATTATAAATTCTTGTCACACACACACACACACACACACACACACACGTGTCTCTATGAGTTGTATAAGATGTGGAGACAGAGAACCGCAAAGTGGACCTCGGCGGGAGTTGAACTCAGAACGTAAAGACGGACGAAATACCGCTAAGCATTTTGCCCAGCGTGCTAACGATTCTGCCAAACTCGCTGCCCTATTCAATTGTATAACAATATATTAAGTTACAATCATACTTGTAACAAAATAAAATATTGAACAATCAGTTTAAGGTAGTTATATATAAGATAATCGTATTTAACATGAAGTAACATATAATTTAATATTGAATTATAGATAATAGGCGAACATTTTGGGAAGATAAGGAGAAAGATGAGAATTACGATGTGGAGTCGACGAAAGAAGAGCAGTTCGTATACTGTAGCCTGCATTTGTGCATGTGAGAGAGTGTAGTACACGTATGAATCAATAAATATGATTACATACATGAAATTATATGCTTATATACGTGGAAGGTGTGCATAACAATCTGGTTCGTAGCTATTTATGCTACAAGCTTGCCAGATAAATAGCTTAGAAGTTTGATTAGATAGGCAGACGACACACACACAAGCACACACACATCCATATGTATAAAAACGTTCACGGGAGATTTCTATGATCATATGTGTGTGAGATGTTACTTTCTGTTTGTGTTGTGTAAAAGTGCTTGAATATTTATGATAAATAGATAGGGCTATCGTTTCGTTAACATCTCCCCGAAATTAAGGACGTGTTGCTTAGAATCCTGATCAAGTTTATATCGTATATCCTGATATTCATAATTGTCCCCTATTTAACGTGTTCATCATCCTTCTTTTAAAATTCTGTAGAGTCTATTTTGCATGTGTATGAGTTCGAAACTGAGTGTGGGTGTGCGTGAGAGAGAGAGAGACAGAGACAAAGAGAGAGAGAGAGAGAGAAGGGGGAGACGAATTTGTATGAAAGCGTGAGGCCGCGTGTTCGTTCATGTATGATATGTAATCTATCAAACCGTGTATATTTGCCGAATTTTAATTTATGTAGATTTATTATTAGGGGGCGGGGTTGCTGTGCTCGGAAAGTGATTGTAAGTAAGAATTTGCAAGCAGATGTATGCCTAATTATTTTATCTATTCATCCATACACACACACAAAACACACACACCCCACACATATGCAGACACACATTCATCTAAGCATGTATATTCGTACACACCCATATATATTCATCTATGCACATATATTAGTACACATTCATATGTGTGTATATATATATATATATATATATATAGCTAGATAGGTAGGTAGATAGATATCACACAAACACACGCACACACATATTTATACTCGTACAACCAGCCGTATATTATATTAAGATTAGATATGGACGTAAGTCTGTATAATGTGTTTATGTATGCATGTAGTTTCGCTAATTACCTAATAGTTTTCGTGTTAAAAATGTAAACATGTATGCACTCTTATCTTCTGCATATCACATATGCATCTTCAATGCGATGATTATCATAGAAGATATGCCACGTATTCAAAATATGTACCCGCATTTTGTTTTTTTGTTTTTATTCTTTTTCATCCATGTACTCATATGTACCCTTGTATCTATCAGCCAAGATAAAAAAAAAATCGTATAAATAAATGAGAAAAAAATGGAAATTATGTGTGTGTGTGTGTGTGTGTGTGTGTGTGTTTAAAAAACAGAAAGAAGAGTAAAAAGCATGCGTAGAGGTATGCGGGTAGGTATCTTTCGTTAGGTAGATAGGCAAGCAGGTAGGTCGATGCCTTTAACAGATTACGAAGCATTCAAATAAACAGCTTTGCTATGTTACTGCAATCGCAATTGGTCTATTTAACGTGTCTGCTGCCTGTCCTAACGATACGATACGGCGGGCATTACCAAGCGCAACAGGGGCACATGTGCCAGGGAGCTGCAAAAAAAAAAAAAAAAAAAGAAAAAAGAAAGGAAAAAGAAAAACATGCAAGCGTAATATTTTCGAAATATTCCTAGATGGTTAGATGACCTTATAGTCCAAACTGGAAACACAGAAAATGGCAGTTTGTCCCTTAAAACACCTACCGTCCCATCCTATCCCATCCCATCTCACTCTCACATGCCAGCATCAACATCGCTAGGTTCTCTCACGCTCTAGTGCACAGTTGGCACACACACACACACACACACACACACACACACACACACACACACACACACACATCTACACATTTATTCACACCCATGCCACACATTTCATACTCACAGACAGACAGACAGACACGCACCTATGTAGGTGTCTGTGGAAATATATGGAAATCTTCATTTCATTGAATGCTGTGCAGACACTTCACGCAGAGATACAAAGAGAGGCACGCATACATACATACATACATACATACATACACACACACACAGGCTCAGTCTCTCACACGCACACATATGCCAATACATACGTATATGTGAGAGGGAGAGGAGGTGAAATATATATATATATATATATATATATATATATATGAGAGAGAGAGAAACGGAGAGGGCGAGTGGGGAGAGAGACAGAGAGAGGTGTGGTGGAAGTACTTATACGATTTTCCAAACAAATGTTTTGCATTGAAACTGGGAATATTAATGTTTCCGACTCAAGAAATCGACAATTTACAGTAGTTATTTACTTATTTATATATATATATATATATATATATATATATATATGTATATATATATATATGTATGTGCGTGCGTGCGTGCGTGCGTGCGTGTGTGTGTGCGTGTGTGTGTGTGTGTGTGTGTGTGTGTAAATACTTGTAAATGAGTATGTATGTAGGTATCTATATAAACGATGACAGGAACAAAAACCGAGGTATCAATTCGGTGAGCTTACTTCACAGTTATTTATACGAGGGCGGTTCAAGATTGACCCGTGTTTTCAAGTGCAGACAGATTGTAAGTGCACACACACAGAGGCTAACATGATATATATCGTACGTTCAACAACACACAACTAACTCCTTTCTTTTGTTAAAGCAACAGTCAGCAATTTAATCGAGAAGTATAAAAGCGATTTCGAGGCAGGTCTGCGGAAAAATGAACGAGTGAGGAGAGAGAAGAGGAGAAAAGAGAGAGGGAGGGGGAGGGGGAGAAACAATGAAGGACATGGAGACAGAGAGAGGGAGATTTGGGGGTGGGGAAAGATAAGTCAGCGAGTAAAGAAAAGGGAATAAAAGCAACGCGCTGCATTTTGATATTGACTTTCTTTTGAGCGCGTAAGTCTCTCTCTCTTAATTTTGTGATTCCATTTGAGAATGAATGAACTCTCACAATGAATACATGAATGAAGGAATGCAGAAATGAATGAACGAATGAATGAATTTACGAATGTGTCTATCTACTGTACTTAGTCTAGCGTTGTAAGTTATGAATGTAATGAAATCATCTCATACACACGCGTTGTTGTTGTGGTGGCGGTTTGTAGTTTGAGGCCAGACCAGACGGAATCGACTTGTGATTGAGGGACCTCTAGCTGTTACCGTCCCAACATTCTGTGTCGCTAAGAGAAACAGTTGAACGTGTTTTGAGGGAGATTTGGGTGCAATTTCTAGAAACAAAAATAACTGTTGGTTCACCGTCTTAACGGTGGTGTGTTAGCAGAAACACAGACAAGCGATACGAAACGGGTAAATAAAAGTATTACGGACACGGACACGGACACACACACACACACACACACACACACACACACACACACACACACACACACACACGCACGCCCAAAGTAGATTGCACATTGAGTGAAGTCAGTCAATTCTGATGGTAAATGAATTTAAGCAATCTAAGCGCCATTTTTCTGAATCTGTTAGTAACATGGCATGACTCTGCTCAATACTTGTTTTGTGTGTGAATATGTATGTGTGTTTACACATATATAAACAAACGGAGACACACACATACACATATACCCATATAAACATACGTAGGTTGAATTTGTTAAAATGTTCGTGATTTATGAAGGTTTTGCATGATTGTCTTGATAATCTTATTATGCAAGGACAAAACCTAATTAAGGGTCTCTGGTTTTGAGAGATTCAGGATCACCCCGAAATGATGAAAGGGAAAGTCGACCTCGACGGAATTTAAACTCAGAACGTTCCTCGACACTTATAAAGACGGACTACAAATAGACACATCCTATGTCTGTAAACAAACTAGACAGTTTATAAAGTGTTTCGTTAAAATTATTCAGATCTAAAACTGAATGGAAATACGATTAAAATTATGATGAGGGCCGTAGAAACAGACTCTCGTTCAGTCAATGCAGCGACTAGATTTCTATTCTCGCACGTAGCCATTTTAATTTACTTACGTCACTATTGTCCTAGAAAAATATATTACTGACATAAATCCCAATTTATCCATTCCCAAGAAATCTACAGGATTAATTACTGGTAGACAGACAGTCACTAATAATTACAGAATCTACAGAAAATTCATTCATTATAGCTTAAACATTATTTGAGTTAAAGTGTATTATATAAACGATTTATTAGAATATAATTAAATGTAAAGTTACTTATACATTTAAAAGAAATAATGAAACAGTTTTTGCCTTCTTAGAAAAATGACTAATTTGTCTCTAAATACAAGCCGATCTAATAATCTCCCAGTTCTGGCCAAACTTATTAAAATCTCTAATTCATTGACACAACAATGGCTTCATAGTAATAACTTGAATCTCTTCCTAAGTTCAAAGTAATATAGAACGAAATATATATTTCTTGGCATATTTACTAGCTAACTGTGAGAAGAATTGTAAGATAGACTGTAATGTTCTTATTAAAAATAGAAATATATTCCCGAGGCTTTTCTCCGTTGGTTGAACTTTTTTTTCAGTCGCGTAACATTCGTTATTAGATAGTGAGTAAAAAAAAAAAGAAAATAATATATAAAGAGAGAGAGAGAGAAAGAGAGATCTGTCTTCTCCACCACGCAGACAAGTTGTAGTTTACTTATGGTATCATTTTCGTCTTGATTTTCTTGTTGAGGTTAGGAGTGTATGTTGTTTCTAACCTTTGACATTACCCTGCTCATTGCACTATATTACCGATATTTATTTTATAACCTATAAGTAGGCGGGCTACACGTAAGAGTCAAATGTTCGACAGCAGATGCTATAAATCAATGGGTATGGCAATTAATTTATTGAGTCATAAAAGACTGGTAAGTGAAACAAGCTTTGTTGACAAGACAAGAACTTGAAAGCAACATATGAAGTTAGACTCCATTGTCGTTTCCTTCTAATAAACACTCTTAATGTGACATTTGTCGAGTGAGACACAGTTAGGATTGATGACTGAGAGTAAAAGAGGAGTTGGTACGTAATTAGTTAGTTCAGAGAAACTTGAACTGTTGTAGTATCAATAGGAGAGATAAACGAAAGACCGTAGTACTTCAGAGGACTTGTGGTTGCAACGCATCGATGAGCAAAGATTTGCTAATCTATAAGGTGGAATCTTTTGAAGGCGGTCTACTGCCTTTACCGATGTACAAGGCCAAAATTTACAAACCCCCACCAAAAAAAAGGTAGGTCGACTTATACACCAAAAAACCTTTGAAGGACAGAACATTCCATGTGAAATGCTGCAGGATTTGAA